>NC_041393.1:629380844-629406563 GCF_002162155.2 Triticum dicoccoides | reverse complement strand
ACTTAGGCGAGTACTGACTGCAGCTAAGCCTCCGAGTGGGAGGTTTGCTCTCCACTCGGTAGGATTTTAAACACTTAGGCGAGTACTGGACTGCAGCTAAGCCCCCGAGTGGGAGGTTTGCTCTCCACTCGGTAGGATTTTCAGACACTTAGGCGAGTACAGGACTGCAACTAAGCCTCCGAGTGGGAGGTTTGCTCTCCACTCGGTAGGATTTTCAAATACTTAGGTGAGTACTGGACTACAGCTAAGCCCCCGAGTGGGAGGTTTGCTCTCCACTCGGTAGGATTTTAAACAAATACTTAGGCGAGTACTGGACTGCAGCTAAGCCCCCGAGTGGGAGGTTTGCTCTCCACTCGGTAGGATTTTCAAATACTTAGGCGAGTACTGGACTGCAGCTAAGGCCCCGAGTGGAAGGTTTGCTCTCCACTCGGTAGGATTTTTAAATACTTAGGCGAGTACTGGACTGCAGCTAAGCCTCCGAGTGGGAGGTTTGCTCTCCACTTGGTAGGATTTTCAAATACTTAGGCGAAACGGATTCGTAGCTAAGCCTCTGAGTGAGAGGCTTGCTCGTCACTCGGTAGGATTTTCAAATACTTAGGCGAAACGGATTCACAGCTAAGCCCCCGAGTGAGAGGCTTGCTCGTCACTCGGTAGAAGATTTTTTTACAAACTTAGGCAAAACGGATTCGCAGCTAAGCCACCCACTGGGGGATTTCACATGTAAACAAAGCAGCAACAAACAATGGGAAAATTATAACCCTCTTGTCTTTGATAAACGAACTACACAGGTACTTTTTATTACATCTCATCCGAGTGAGTGCTTAAGTATAAAAGGCGCGGAGCAGCTCTGTATTCCAAGCTCGAGGCTCATCAATCTGGCGATCGACATTGTAAAGATGGTACACTCTGTTGTGGAGAACTTTGGTGACGATGAAGGGACCTTCCCTAGTAGGGGCGAGTTTGTGTGGCTTCTGTTGATCCACTCGGAGCACCAAGTCTCCTTCTTGGAAGGCTCGACTCTTCACGTTTCTGGCATGGAATCGATGCAAGTCCTGCTGATAGATGGTCGATCGGCTCATGGCCATCTCTCTTTGTTCTTCTAGAAGGCTGACTGCGTCCTGCTGAGCTTGTTCTGCTTCATCTTCAGAGTAGAGCTCGACCCGGGGTGCATTGTGAAGCAGGTCACTCAGCAGAACCGCTTCAGCTCCATAGACCAGAAAGAATGGAGTTCGCCCAGTCGACCGATTAGGATTAGTCCTCAATCCCCAAAGGACCGATGGAAGTTCGTCGACCCACGCGCCTGCTGCGTGTTTGAGATCAAGCATCAACCGGGGTTTCAGTCCTTTGAGAATTAGGCCGTTTGCTCTTTCTTCTTGTCCATTCGAATGGGGGTGAGCGACGGAAGCGTAGTCGACTCGCGTGCCTTGAGAAGCGCAAAAGGCTCTGAATTGGTCGGAATCGAAGTTTGACCCATTATCAGTGATGATGCTATGCGGAACTCCATATCTGAATATCAACTCTCTGATGAAGCTGATAGCAGTGGAGGCATCAAGATTCTTGATAGGCTTGGCTTCGATCCACTTAGTGAACTTGTCGACTGCCACCAGTACATGGGTGAACCCGCTCCTGCCAGTTCTCAGTTGTCCACTTAAGTAGTTGGATCCTCCCACTACATCTATTTATCCCAATATGCACACATGTCCCCTCATCATACTAGCCATCAATAACAACACTAGTTCCACTACTATCATCAACATGCATGTAGTAAAGAAGTAGTGACTTGTTCCCCAAAAAGACAATAGTGAACTATAAAACATCAAGTATTTTGACTAGGCACAATCACAAAAATCATGTTGTGTTTGGTTTACTAAGTCAAGCTTTCATGGATACTGTTGCTTTCAATAGAATGTGGATATTACCAATCTAATTAAACCATATAGCAAATAAACTACAATTCATATTGAATGCCACTAACTAGTAACTATGACAATAGGTGCATCTACAATCTGCAAATATATTTTAACACGAAGCTTAAAAATTTATTTTTAGTTGGGAAAGGAAGATAAGGTCAAGCTTACCAACCCAGCTTCGAATGCACGCAAGCATAACTTTGTTACAAAAAAAATACAAGATATCAAGGACAAATTAATCAGTTTACAAAAGAGAAGAAATTCTTGAGACCATTATCTTTGGAATTTGCAGTGTGTTTTCCAACAGTCATGTTCTCTAACATGTACCACATCCCAATCAATCGGGACCACAACATCATGTTCATTTGTGCTGCGTCTAGTGTCAAAAGACCCTGGAATTTTACGCTTCTTGTGATAATGTGCAACTCTTATCTCAGCAATTGAAAGCCATTTTGGCCATTCTAAATGCAAAAGAACACATATGGATGTTGTAGGCTGAAACATACCAAACAAAACTCATATTGCTTCTACCTATGGTGGCAAGTGCTCACATTTTTCCCGAGGGAATGTATGTAGCATAGTAGGAAAGATGGTCCGCACGTTGCAACCGAAAACAGAAATATTACACACACTTAGCCTAACGCATGTCCCAAGCAAGTCCACCTCATTTATTTCAACATGGCTCACATCCATGTCGCTGCTTATCCTCCTTTGCACCCTCGCTGCAGGTAGCCAAGTTAGCACAATGTGTCTAGACATGGTCAATCCCAACACAATTGGCTCATCCATCTCATATCATACATGGCATTGGACTGCGACAACGCAAATGAATGTTTAAGCTAATCTCTTGTGTTGGACGGGAGCACTACTCTTGGTGAGCTCTGTGCCGTACATGTTCCATACACTATTCCTGCACCTGGTCCATTCATCATCCATCATACCCCCGCTTTCTTTTGAAGAATGGTCACTTGGCATTGATTCCCCGCATTCCAGGGTCCTTCATCGTCACCGCATGGTCACTTGGAGCAGAGGAATGTTAGGGTGTTTCGGAGGGTCGCGCAGCAACTTAACCCAAGGCAACTGGAAGAAGGCCGGAATAGGAGGTTCAGATCGACTAGTGAGAGAGTAGCCCTATATATGTAGCTTGTAGGTGTTGGAGTGGTTGTTCGATCTAGCCTTTGTTCGCAAAGTGTTAGATCTTCTTGTAAATTGTCTTGTTCTCTTCTTAAAAATATGTTACGCCTTTGGCATACTTTTGGAAAAAAATATTTAGTAGTTTGTGTAATAAAATTTATGCTTGTGTGCATCCGTAGCTGGGCTGGTAAATTTGACCTTATCTTCCTGTCCAAACTAAAGAAAAAATATCTTGAGCTTTGTGCTAAAAATATAGTATGCAGCTTGTAGGTGCACCTGTCGTCACATTTGGAAGTATGCAATATGAGTCGTAGTTTTGGAGGTATATGGTTTTACTAGAGGCAGACGCGCGCTTTACTGCGCCGATAAATCATTGTGATGATTCAGATTATCGTGTTTCATGATAATCTAGAGCAATCGGCGAAGTTATATATCCACCTCAACCAAGCACCATGCAATGCAATAAAAGATTGAAAGCAGCAAATAGTAACTGCATTGGTTTTGTTAAAAAGCAGCAAATAGTAACTGCATTGGTTTTTAACAATACAATGAAGCCAGTGGTATATTTTACTTGCCACACACAAAGGACCACTTCAATTATGTCAATACAACACCCAATACGCATGTGACGGAGCCAAGTCTAGCCACAGGTACAACTAATGGGTTTACGAATTCTAACCGACTATGCTGCAAGTTTTACGTGGGCATTTGTGGTGGCATAAGCAAGTTGCGAAAATGAGGCGACATACAGATGCATGCACCCACACGTATGCTATGTCGATCTGCACCAGATTTACTTTCTCATAGCTGAGCATGAGTTTGACACATGCAACCTACGGAGTTTAAATCAATAGGAAGTAACCATGCTCGAAATAAGTAAATCTGCCTTCAAATTATTCTGCTAAGTCAAGTCCAAAATTCCATTCTTTATATAGGCTTTGTGATAGAATTTGCTTATAGTTAAGTTCTGAGCATGTAAAATTCAAAATAAAACGACTGTTATATGTGATTTTCATGCAGAGTTAGCCATGTTAGCTACCCAAGTCTTCTGGTTGGGCTAATAATCAAACTCTGGATGCCATTTCAGGTGAGAATAGAGAGCCTGTGTTTTCAGAAATTAAAAACATTATAGGTTTGTATTTGAGGGAGTTGGGAATGGTTTTGGCACCGCACGCCTCCATCACCAGACGCCAAACATGTAACCACACAATGACAGAGCTGTCGAGCTTCAATTGAAGCTGGATGCACCGATGACAGAGGTGATAAGCTTGGACTAGGGAGAACATGGTTGGCGAGCTTGGACAGGGGAGGTGGAGAGGCTGAGATAGCGAGTGAACGAGATTGATCCATCAGTAAAAAAGTTATCATTGCCGACTTATGTAAAGAACCTATAGGAGTATGTTGTCCATGATCGATGTTGGAGCACTACGTTAAGATTAACTGATTACAATATACTCCTCTGTTCACAAATATAAGATGTTTTAGAGATTTATGTCACTTGGTAGGATGCAAAGAGAAAGATAAAAGAAGAATGAGTTGGCGATGACGTTGATGAGCAACACCCCAAGTAGACGCGTCAGAGACCATGAGGAGGATATCAAGAGCATCAAAACCTCCTGGCCCTACTTGACGTTGTTGGCATTGCTGTAACAACCAATAGCAATTGTGATGACCAACTTTCAAGACAGCTGTTGCAGCACCGGAGACTGATCACGGAGAAGAACAACGCGTTGCCGATTGAGCTGCTCAACGATGACGCAGGTGACGAACCCATGATATGGAGTCAAACAGTAGCAGCTTGTCGCGGGCCGACTATCAACTTTGTCGGGATAGAATAAGAGTGATTTAATGGTAAAAAAAACATGACAGTGTCGTCTAATGTGCATAAAAATCCTTAACGTATATGTTAAACACAAGTGATGTTCGGCCACTAGAACGTATATGGGGTCTAATTATGTAACTTTCTACTGTCCTCCCATTATCTTCCTTTTATTTATGAAAATTGCACAGCATGGGGATTCCGGTACTGTTTGCACAAAAAAATACTATTGAAATCTCTACTACTTCTCTACTACTTAAAAAGAACATAAGGTTCCCATTTCATCTTTCTACCTACCACTCCTTCATCCAACCTTCTCCGTATAATAATCAATGACCTTACAATTTACTTACCTTCTGAACCAATTCCACTGTAATTTACTTACCAAACTTCTGATCAAAATAAAAGGTATATCACGGGCCGAATTTGATGAACATTTATTTACGCAATTGCATATTATGAACAGGTAAATCACAAGATAACATACTAGAATACTTATATCTTGTTGCAACACACGGACATTTTTCATTGAAAAGTCTTATTTTTTACATCATTTAATTTACTTAATCGTGTTTTGAAATGTTGGGAGATTAAAACGCATGATCTATTCACACACGGTGCACGCAACCATGGTAGAGTCATCAAGTGGCATCCAGATAAAGCGAGACACTACATTGTATATATACGGTCTAATTAACTGAACAACTCTTTTATTCTAAATGAATGCAAGAATCCTGCCATTTCGAGTCTGTGAAAATTAACACATAGCCTGTTTGCATCGTGCATCATCGCTACCATCCCACCTTGCAAAAAAAGGGATTATGTATCCCCTCCCTTCTTTTCTTTTTTACTCTGCATATTAGATTTATCTGAAGTCAAACTTTTCAAAGTTTCTCTAAGTTTATACAATTTTTTTGAACATTCACAGTACAGCAACGGGATCATTAGATCCATCATAAAATATAGTTTCATAGTATACTTATCAGGTATTGTAGATATTGGTATTTTCTAATATAAATTTGATCTAGCATTGCAAAGTTTGGCTTCAGACAAATCTAATATGGCAAGTAAACTGAAGCGGAGGCAGTATTTCATGTGTCTACATGGCCACAAAAAAATGCCATGGTTCAAGAGAAAAAAACGGCTGTTGACCACCCAAAATTTGGCAGCTGTAAGGATCTCAAAAGATGAAAATAAAATTATGTGGACCTTTCAATAAAAATAGTAGTATAGGTAAGGGGTTGAAAAGATGACGCGTGAAATCATAAAATTCAGGATCTCAAATAATGGAAATAAGAACTATGAGGACCTTTCTATAAAATCAGTATAACTCCTGAGGGGCAAAATACAAGAGTAAAAATTGGCAGTTGACCTGCCACCCAAAATTTGGCAGCGGTAAGGATCTCAAAAGAAGGAAATGAAATTATGTGGGCCTTTCAATAAAAATAGTAGTACACGTGAGGGGCTGAAAAGATGGTGCGTGAAATTTAAAATTTTGGATCTCAAAATGTGAAAATGAGAACTATGAGGACCTCTCTGTAAAATCAGTATAACTCGTAAGGGGCAAAAAAAAAATCTGTCATCCTGTTTTCTAGACAACCATGTTGTCTATATGCATAGGGAACCACATGCTATGCTTATTTATCGGGTGTCTCGGAAGGGACAATACTAGTAGCAGCGAGCACCTTATAAACCGGTCCTGCTCTACGTCGCTAGCCCGTGTGGGACTAAACGAACGATACTTCTCTCCCTGGCCAGAGGAGGTGGAGCGGTCATCTCCCTCCTCCCCCTACACCGACGATTAGCTGAGACAGCGCCGCATCACCGTGCACGCCTCTGATCTGGACGGTACATCCCGAGTCCCTGGCGGCGTGGTCCTCCTCCCGAGATCCATCCTGGACGCATCGTCGGCGTCTGCTAGCCGCGATGCCTCTCTCCGCCGTTCAGCCGCTGCCCTCGATGCCTCCGCGGTGTCTCTCTCCGTGGCCCAGCCGCTGCCCTAGAGTCACCGTCCGACAGCCTCGACTCCTACCGGCAGTAAGAGCCCATCCTTTTCTCCCGCGTCTCCCCTTCAAATTCTCTCCCTTCTCTCCGCGGAATCACAGGCTGCGTCGTTGTTGGTGGATTTTATTTTTGTCAGGTCGGACACGCGCGCAGCCGCACCTGGTCAACATCAAATTTCAGACGAAGGTGCTGTTGCATGTAAGCACGATGAGTCACCGATCTTATGTACTTTCACTCAATTTTGTTTGGACGGTGGGTGATTCCTTTCATCGAGTCTTCAATATACCAGATCAGGTATATATATTGTGCACTGCCGGTCCCTCCCTCCTCCCGCCGCCGTCAGCGTGCACCGCCGGTCCTCGGCCGCGTGGTGCTGGTGGCGGTGGGCATGCCCTTCCCCGCGCGCAGCCCTCCCCTGCTCGGGCGGTGATGGCCGGCGGCGGTGCGCCTCGGCCGACTTCGGTGCTGCCGGTCGGTGGCGATGCCGCGGACCGCGGTGGTTCTCGACACGGCGGTGCGGCCGTTGGCTTTGGGGCGGCGCTGCGGCGCTGGGCTTAGCGCGCTCGCCCTGCTCAGATCTGGGCCTTGGGCCTCATCCGGGTTGGGCGGGTTGGTGGCTCGGCGTTCGGCAGCGTCGTTCCCTGGTGATGGCGGCGGTAAGGGCGGTGAGGGCTTCGTCGATCGAAGCGCTGCAGCGTGGTGACAGGACTATCCGGCAAGTCCTTGTCGCCGCGTTCGTTCGGCCCCGCTGAGGCGGTGGAAGTTGTTCCCTCCCTCTGGTCGTGTTGTGATCGCTCCTGTGGCCGTTTGTTCCCTTTCCATCTCCAGGTCTCGTGTTGGCAGCTCCAGTCAGGCGGCGAGGGTTGCCGGGTAATTAATCATGGTGGCACATGCTGGTGGGCGGTTGTTGGGGCGATGCATCTCGAAATGCCTGGGGCGATGGTGGTGGTCGTGGATCTGGAGAAATCCATATCGGCTTGTCCGGCACCGAGGCGGTGACGCCTGCTGGCGCCATCGGTCCCTCCTGAGGGGCGTCGGATGTGTCCCTTCCCCACCATCCCCCGTGTACCGGGGGAAATCCTAGAATTTGTGAGGGGCGTCGGATGTGTCCCTTCCCCACCACCCCCCCTGAGAGGGGAATAGAGATGGGCAAGGGGGAAATTTAATAAAGAGCCCAACAAGAACTCGCACTCGTTCCGCGACCCGCGCGCAAACCTCTCGCATCAGCGATTCCCCTCTGCCCGGTGTTGCCGCCAGCGGCCAAGCTGCCTGTCTTGCTGACCACCCGTCATCGTCGAACGCCAAGAAGGCCAGGAGCCACCACAGGTCAGCCACCCTCGCCCGGCCAAGTACCAATAGCGGCACCACCGCGCTATGCACTCGACATGCGGCCTCAGCTAGCAACCCTACTCAGCGTCTGACAGAAGTATTGAGACGTGCACAGTCCAGCCGTCCAGCCTGTTATCTTCAGGACTGGTTATCTTCAGTACGCACTTCCCCATCCCCACTCCCAATTTCTAGTTAAATCATTAGTATTAACCAAGATCTGATGTGCGAACCAACCTGTGGTTGGATGGTTAGAGGGACTGTGGTATCCCGAGCCCACCAGGGTTCAAATCCTGGTGCTCGCATTTATTCCTGGATTTATTTCAGGATTTCCGGCAATGTGCATTCAGTGGGAGGAGACGTTCCCGTCGACGACGAAGCGCCTACGGAGACTTCGTAAATCTCAAGATGATATGCCAGCTCAGTCTTTCGGAAGTGCTCATAGGAGTAGGGTATGCGTGTGTGCGTTCATAGGGGTGAGTGTATGCGCGTGTATATGAGCGCTTGTGTATCGGCTGTCTGCTTTATGTAATATAAAGCACGGAAAAACCCTTTTTTTCTTAAATATTGTGCACCGAGTCTTCAATAAAACAAATCAGTTTATATTATATATGCAAGAGAGAGAGAGAGCGAGAGAGAGATTCCTGAGTTCTAACACCGCGTTTGTTCCTGTTAATAATCGAAAGGTTAAAATAAAAAGAAAGTCCAATAAAATTATATGTAACGTTCAGTCGAATCTTGGCATGATTTCCTCCTGCCGCATGTATATCTATCTATGTGCATGGCATGTGAAGTGGTCCGAGAAGAAACAGCTAAGGACATCCATTGCCACTAGTAGAAAACAAGGCATATGTTCAGGTCAGATAAGCCCATTAGTCCTGATTCAATCACGAACAGGTACCCATGGGCCCATTGGTCCCGGTTCGTGAGCCAGAGGCCTGCCGGCCTCGTAGAGGCATTGGTCTCGATTCGTCTGGGCCCTTTGGTCCCGGTTGGTGGGACGAAGCGGGACCGATGGTCCTCGCTTCTGGCCCACCACCATTGGACCCGGTTCGTGGCATGAACCGGGACGAAAGGGTGACCTTTAGTCCCGGTTCGTGCCACGAACCGGGACCAATGAGTTGCCTATATATACCGCTCGCCCGCGAGCATAGCACTCTCACTGCTCTGTTTTTCCTGACCGGCGAGGGGAGAGCTTTGTGGTGCAATAACTCGCCTCCTATGCACACGACGTGTTTGATGAAATGCCCGAGCCACACTACTTAAACTTTCTCCTCTCCAAGCTCGACCTCCAAGTTCCATTTTTCTCAATATTTGTCTAGGATTAGCGGTCCGTCACGTCCCGTCCCCGTCTTCACCGCCGTCGACCGCCCGCGCTGATCTCGTCGCCGGCACCACCGTGGTGAGCCTCTTGTTCTTATCTTTTTTCTGAAGAAAAAAATTTCTTACTTGTATGTTTATATAGATACTCGTATAATTTTCTTACTTTTATTATTGCTTCTTATTATTTAGTGTGATGGTTTTAGTATCCGCCTTGTCCTGTCTATGATTTCGATATGGTATATATTATCTTTATAACTATTTGGTTTATTTATTGTTTGTGACAATTATGCCGACCAACGTGACATAGATTTTATTTATGTAGGAGGTATGTGAATCGGAAATTCCAACAGTCCCTATTGTTGAGAGATTAAATTTAGTTGAAGAAGAAAACAATTTCTTGAAGGAAAAACTAAAAAAAATGAGGAGGAGGAGATGATATTAGAGTTGCATGTTGCGGATGTCGTCGATGATCATAAGATCAAGATGGATGCAATGTTCTTGAAGATTAGAAAGATTAGAAAATATGCCATTCATACCGAGACTTGGTATCATTATGCCATTGGATCAATTGTTACCTTGGTTGCAATTATGATCGCATTTGTTTTGGCATTGAAATGTTTTATATAGTTTCAATGTATGGTTTAATTAATTAGATGCTCTGGAGAGCTATATGTTGTTAGCTTAGAACTATGTATGTACTTTGGCTTTAGTGTGATGATGAACTTCTATTAATTTGGTCACTTAATTATCTATTTATGATGTTCTGTAATGGTTTTTGACACACTTAATTATATATAATGCACGCAGATGAACCGGCAATGGATGTATGGTGACAAACACATTAAGGGCGTGCATGATTTTCTCAAAGTGGCTGAGGAAAACAAGCAGAATGGTATTATGTGCTGTCCATGCCCTATATGTGGGAATACGAAGTCTTACTCTGACTCGAAAATTATTCACACCCACCTGCTTTATAAGGGTTTCATGCCACACTATAATGTTTGGACCAAGCACGGATAAATAGGGGTTATTATGGAAGACAACGAAGTAGAAGAGGACGATGAGAACTATGTGCCCCCCGAATACGATGATGCTGCAATGGGGGAAGCTGTTCAAGATCAAGAGGAACCAGACGATATGCCCGATCATGATCTCCGTCGGGTTATTGTTGATGCAAGGAGTCAGTGTCAAAGTCTAAAGGAGAATGTAAAGTTCGATCGCATGCTAAAGGATCACAACAAAGGTTTGTACCCCAATTGCGAAGATGACAACACAAAGCTCGGTACCTTACTAGAATTGCTGCAGTGGAAGGCGGAGAATACTGTGCCTGACAAAGGATTTGAAAAACTACTGAAAATATTGAAGAAGAAGCTTCCAAAGGATAACGAATTGCCCGACAGTACGTATGCATCAAAGAAGGTTGTTTGCCCTCTAGGATTGGAGGTGCAGAAGATACATGCATGCCCTAATGACTGCATCATGTACCATGGTGCGTACGAGGATTTGAACGCATGCCCGTATGCGGTGCATTGCGGTATAAGATCAGACGAGATGACCCTAGTGATGTTGACGGTGAGCGCCCCCGAAAGAGGGTTCCTGGCAAGTTGATGTGGTATGCTCCTATAATACCACGTTTAA
Organism: Triticum dicoccoides; assembly: GCF_002162155.2. NCBI lineage: Eukaryota > Viridiplantae > Streptophyta > Magnoliopsida > Poales > Poaceae > Triticum > Triticum dicoccoides. Next base: position 629,395,409 of record NC_041393.1, on the reverse strand, counting down.
AACACCTGTTCAGAAACAAAGAGCATGCCAAGTCGATGCGATGGCACAGAGATGACCGTAAGAAAGACGGGAAGTTGAGAGCACCCGCTGACGGGTCGCAGTGGAGAAAAATGAAGAGAAAGTATTGGGAGGAGTTTGCAGGTGACGCAAGGAACGTATGGTTAGGTTTAAGCGCGAATGGCATTAATCCTTCAGGAAGCAGAGCAGCAATCACAGCACCTGGCCCATGACTCTATGCATCTAGAACCTTTCTCCTTGGTTGTGCATGAAGCGGAAGTTCATTATGATGCCACTCCAAGGCCCTAAGCAACCCGGCAACGACATTGACGTGTTCCTAAGGCCATTAGTTAAAGAAATTTTACAGGTGTGGATTGGAAAATGTGTACGTGTGTGGGATGAGAACAAAAAGGAGGAATTTGACCTACATGCCTTGCTGTTTGCCACCATCAAGATTGGCCTGCTCTCAGTAACCTTTGAGGACAGACCAACAAGGGATACCACGCATGCACGCACTGTTTAGATGACACCCAAAGTATATACCTGGACAAATGCAGGAAGAATGTTTACCTGGGGCATCATCGATTCCTTCAGACCAACCATCAATGTCGAAAGAAAGGCAAGCACTTCAAAGGCGAGGAGGATCACCGGAAGAAGTCCGCCATGCGTACTGGTGATCATGTACTTGCTATGGTCAATGATTTAAAAGTAATCTTCGGAAAGGGTCCCGACGGACTATCTGTTCCGAACAACGCCGAGGGACTCGTACCCATGTGGAAGAAGAAATCTATATTTTGGGACCTAACCTACTGGAGAGACCTAGAGATCCGCTCTCCGATCGACGTGATGCACGTGAAGAAGAATCTTTGCGTGAACCTGCTAGGCTTCTTGGGCGTGTATGGGAAGACAAAATATACAGTGGAGGCACGGGAGGACCTGCATGTTTTGCACGAAAAAGACGGCTTGCCTCCAAAGCAGTATGAAGGTCCTGCCAGCTATGATCTTACCAAAGATGAGAAGGAAATCTTCTTTGAATGCCTACTCAGTATGAAGGTCCCGTCTGGCTACTCGTCGAATATAAAGGGAATAATAAATATGCCAGAGAAAAAGTTCCAGAACCTAAAGTCTCATGACTGCCATGTGATTATGACGCAACTGCTTCTGGTTGCATTGAGCGGGCTTCTACCGAAAAACGTTCGATTAGCCATTGTGAAGCTATGTTCATTCCTCAATGCAATCTCTCAGAAGGTGATCGATCCAGAAATCGTACCAAGGTTAAGGCGTGATGTGGCGCAATGTCTTGTCAGTTTCGAGCTGGTGTACCCACCATCCTTCTTCAATATCATGATGCACGTCCTAGTTCATCTAGTAGATGAGATTGTCGTTCTAGGCCCTGTATTTCTACACAATATGTTCCCCTTTGAGAGGTTCATGGGAGTCCTAAAGAAATATGTCCGTAACCATGCTAGGCTAGAAGGAAGCATCTCCATGGGCCATCAAACAGAGGATGTCATTGGGTTTTGTGTTGACTTCATCCCAGACCTTAAGAAGATAGTTCTCCCTCAATCGTGGTATGAGGGGAGACTAGGTGGAAAAGGCAGGCTAGGAGGGTACTCAATAGTATGTAGGGACGGGCATTCTTGGTCTCAAGCATACTACACGGTTCTACAGAATTCTTCCTTGGTGACCCCGTATGTTGATGAACACAAGAACATCTGCGCTCCAAACACCCGGACCAGTGTAAGGACCGGATTACATGTGAACACATCAGGAGTTTCGGCAGTTGGTTCCAAACACGTCTTAGGTGTGACAACACTTTTTCTGATGACCTGTACTCGTTGGCGAGGGAACCATCTTTGACTGTAATGACCTACAAAGGGTACGAGATAAATGGGAATACATTTTACACGATTGCCCAAGATCAAAAGAGCACCAAGCAAAATAGTGGTGTCCGCTTTGATGCAGCAACCAAGAGGGGAAAGGACATATATGAAGGTTACATAGTGGACATATGGGAACTTGACTATGGAAATGATATTAAGATCCCTTTGTTTAAGTGCAAGTGGGTCAATCTGTCAGGAGGCGGGGTACAGATAGACCCACACTACGGAATGACATCAGTGGATCTGAACAATCTGGGGTACACAGACGAGCAATTCGTCCTAGCCAATGATGTGGCGCAGGTTTTCTATGTGAAGGACATGTCTACCAAACCGAGAAAAAGAAAAGATAAAGAAGCGGATACATCATACGATGAGCCAAAGCGTCACATAGTTATTTCAGGAAAATGAGACATCGTGGGATTGGAGGGCAAGACAGACGTGTTTGAAGATTATGAAAAGTTTCATGAAATTCCTCCCTTCAAAGTCAAGGCTGACCCAAGCATCCTGTTAAACGATGAAGATTATCCATGGTGACAACGCATTAAGAAAAGAACACAAGCGAAGAAAAAGTGAAGACTTTCTATCAACAACTATTATGATGATGCCTTTTGATGTAGAATATCACTGCAGTTACATTTGAACAAATGAAATCCCTTTGTAACAGATGAGTCTTCGAAAGAGATTGTCCATTTTGCACACGAAGTGCATACAGTTTTTGCCGTAACCCTCTCAACTTTTTAGCACATGCTATGTGGGTGAAATGATGATACCATGCCAACTTTCAACCTTTTCAGAGTTCATTTGTAGTGCTTTTCAATGTAAGGGTCATTTATCTCAAATAATGAACTTTTTTTTGCGGGTAAAAAAGAATGAACTAATAGCAAAAAGAATGAACTAAAAGCGAAAAGAATTTTTTTGTTAGAAACTTTAATAGCAAAATGAATTAACATAAAGAATTTGTGTGTTAGAAACTAAAATAAGAAAAATCTGTTTTTGAATATAAGGATAAAACATAGTAATATTAAATAGCAGGAAAAAGAATCACTCAAAAATCTATGTTTATTGTAAAGTTATTCAAAAACTAGTGATTCAGACAAATTTCAAAAAATTCTAATTTAAACTATTCAAATTGGAAAACAAATGGCACTAACAGAAAGTTTATATTTTTTATTACCTAAAAGTAAAAGGAACTAAAAATAAAGCAAAAAACAAAAGAAAATAAATAATGCAAAAAACAGAAAAAAACTGGGAAAAATAAAAAATGCCACCTACTGGGCCACTACGGCCTGAATACGATGAGAAACCCTAACATGGGCCAGGATTCAGGCCCGTAGAAGGCCCAGTAGGCCCATCAGGCACAGTAGTGATAATTAGGCACGTAAGCCTACAATCGAGAGGAGCTCAAGAGGGGTACGACGGTGGGGCTTACAAACCACTGCGTGCCCCTCTCAACTAGCGAGGTGGGAATAAAGTTTGGGGTTCAGGTAGCAGGAGGCCTTTGGTTCCAGTTGGAGGCACCAATCGGTACCAAAGGGGGGTATTCGTACCGGTTGGTGGAATAAACCGGGACCAATGCCCCCCTTTGGTCCCGGTTGATGCCTCCAACCGGGACCAAAGGCCTCTGCTTCCCACCCTTTGGGTTGCTGAAAAGAGGCCTTTGGTCCCGGTTGGTGGCACCAACCGGTACCAAAGGGGGGCACTAGTCTCGGTTGGTGCCACGAACCGGGACCAATGCTCTGTCTATATAATCAACACTTGTGAAATTTTTATTCAGTTCCTTTATGTGATGATTTTTTTTCATATATATAATGTATATATGTATGTGGATGTGTCTATGTATGTATGGATATAAGGTTCATAGCATTTTTTTATTCATATATGTTTTTTTTCATATATGTATTATTTTTTTATCAAGGTTGTTAGTAGATATCGATTTTAGGTTAGTGCATTTTATGTTGTTACTAGATATCGATTTAAGAAGAAAAGAAGGAGAGGAAAAAGGAAAATAATAAGAGGAAGAAGGAAAATAATAAGAGGAAGAAGGAGAAGAAGAGGAGAGAGAAAAAAAAAGATTTAGAAGAAGAAAAAGGAGAAGAAAAAGGAAAAGAGGAGAAGAAGAATTTTTTCCGTCTTCTCCTCTATTCCTTCTTCTTCTCCTATTTTTTTTCCTTCTATTTTTTCTTCTTCTTCTCTTTTTTTCTTCTTCTACTCTTTTTTTTCTTGTTCTTCTTCTTCTTTTTATCGTGAACGAGGTTGTCGAGGATCGCGGAGGGGTCGAGGGTCATGAACTATGGTAGAGGGTCGTGGATCGCCGAGCGGTCGAGGGTCGTAAACTAGGGTAGATGGTCGAGGGTCGCCGAGGTGTCGAGGGTCGAGAGTCGAGGGTCGTCGAGGGGTCGAGGGGTCGAGGATCGCGGAGGGCTCGAGAGGGTGGCCTAGTGTCAAAGTATTGAAGAAATCCATGGCTTCATCATTAGCCGGAAGTGACCGGGGCATGATGGTACGAATTTCTCCAAAGTTGTTTTGGAATGGAGTCCCGGATAGGATGATCGGCCTTTTGGTACGAATTTTAGCAAATGCCTTCCAAATAGCGATATTCGAAAGGCTCTTGCTGTACTTTGTAGCAAAAAGTGAATTATCCTATCGGGGACTCCGTTCCAAAACAACTTTGGAGAGCTTCGTACCATCTTGTGCCTGTTACTTTCGCCTAATGATGAAGACATGGTTTTGTTTGAATCCTTTGACACTACACAAACGTCGGACAATCATGAGAGAGAGGCGGCGGTCAATATACCCCCTCTCTGATAACTTCGACAAGAGGGGGGCTCGATATATATACCCCCTCCCCGATAACATTTTTTCTATGTATATGTTGTCGTTGTCAATATACCCCCTCTCGAAGAACTTCGACATGAGGGGGGGGGGGTCGATATATATACCCCCTCCCGATAACATTTTTTTCTATGTATATGTCATCATTGTCGATATATCCCCTCCCCGATAACTTTGATATATCCATCTCTCATGTTTGTATATTAATTGCCATGTTGTAATATTTGCAGAAACTATGGATCATCAAAGAGACTTCAATCAAGAAGAGATATAGGGGGACATAATCCGCAACGGAGGTGATGTAGTCTTGTCGTTTCTCAACAACATCGAAGAAGGTCTGCAAGGAGAGGAAGCAGGCTGCGTTGATCAAACAATGGAGGAGGGTCATGATCGTGATAGTGGCTCCGGCGACCGTGATGACGACTCCGGTGACCGAACGGAGTCGAGATCAGCTGTTGCAAAGTCCGGTGAGGTATATATATATATATTAATTAAGCCCGTGCTGACTAGCTAATTGTGCATTAATTTTTTTGGTATGTACATATATTAACTCTTCTTTCTTCCTTTATATAGCCCTCCGGATCAAGAAATACTTCAGTAAAGAAACGAGGCCCGAAGAAAAAGTTGCGCCCGGATGAAAGGTTCACGATCACAGAAATCACGCGCGATGGCCAACCGATTAAACCCCTTCGGACCGAGGAAGCATTTTCTGCTCAGTGCGGGGTTCTTGTTAGGGACATGATCCCGATCATCATTGAGCTAAGGAATGAGCCTAAGAAGGAAGAGCTTCTTCAAGTTTCTTTTGTCGAAGATAGACAGAAAGAAGATCTTTGGAAAGCGCCGAAGGTAAATTTCACCCTACCGGAAGAGGAGGATCCGGAGAATCCAGTTATAGAGCCATCGATCAAGTCCTATGCTCTCAAGAAGATGGCATATATATTCAGGAGGTGGAAGAATGAGTTGAAAACAACGTATGTCGACCCAGACAAGACTCTAGAATTCACCGCATTTGTGCCCAACAAGACATTGGAGAGGAGTAAGAAGATGTCAGCGACTAACAAGATAAATACAGAAAAAGAAGGAGCATTACCATTGCATGGGGTCAGGTGGCTACTGATAACCCACAAGTATAGGGGATCAATTGTAGCCTCTTTCGATAAGTAAGAGTGTCGAACCCAACGAGGAGCTAAAGGTAGAAAAAATATTCCCTCAAGTTCTATCGACCACCGATACAACTGTACGCACGCTTAACGTTCGCTTTACCTAAAACAAGTATGAAACTAGAAGGACTTCGTAGGTGTTATTGGATAAGTTTGCAAGATAATAAAGAACACGTAAATAAAAAGCTAGGGGCTGTTTAGATAAACAAGCAATAAAGTAAATATAGCGAGTGTGGAAAAGTTGTGGTACGAGTTGTGAAATTGTCCCTAAGCAATTGACTACTTTACTAGACCGATATCATGTTTTATGTGGGAGAGGCATAAGCTAACATACTTTATCTTCTTGGATCATATGCACTTATGATTGGAACTCTAGCAAGCATCCACAACTACTAAAGATCATTAAGGTAAAACCCAACGATAGCATTAAAGCATCAAGTCCCCTTTATCCCATACGCCACAACCCACTTACTCGGGTTTATGCTTCTGTCACTCGAGCAACCCACTATAAGCGAATCATGAACGTATTGCAACACCCTACAACGGGAATCCCTCACGCTTGTGCGACATGGAGGGTACAATAGGACAACAACATAACCACAAGCAAATTAAACCAATCATAGCAATTCATCAATCACCAGTAGGACAACGAAAATCTACTCAGACATCAAAGGATGGCAACACATCATTGGATAATAATATGAAGCATAATGCACCATGTTCTAGTAGAGGGTACAGCGGGTTGCGGGAGAGTGGACAGCTGAATATAGATGGGGGAAGGTGATGGAGATGTTGGTGAAGATGGCGGAGGTGTTGGTGTAGATCGCGGTGATGATGATGGCCCCCGGCAGTGTTCCGGTGCCACCGGAAGCAAGGGGAAGAGAGCCTGCCAGGGGGATTAACCCCGGGCAGGCAACGGAACTCGGATCCTTTTCAAAAATAGTGGGGCCCGCATCGCTCCGCAAACCGCACGCGCTTGGCTGGGTCGCTCGACCTGGCGAGGCCCGCGACCCGGCCAAACTCTCCGACCGGGCAAGGTACATCGACCCGGCCGTAGCAACTGGTGCAAGACAACTTAACCCGGCACAACCATGGCATCCCCAGCAAGCCAACCCACCCATGGCGTCCACGGCAACCCAGCCACGGTTCAACTCCCGTCCCGTCCAGGCCATATGATGGGACGAGACCTCAACCACCGATGACCAAGACAACAGTGTTCCCACCCATGCCTATGGTCAGCCGGACCGTGGCAACATTGGCCCTTACCTACCCGCTGACCAGGGCTGGCTTGGCTACAGTTCTCCCGCCCTCACCGCTGACGGAGAGCACTATACACAACTCAACTCGGCCACGCCCTAACGATCGACAAGACGGCGCACAGTCCCCCTAGGCACGCGAGGCACGCACCTAGGGGAACCTGGCGAACCACAAGCCCACAAGCGGGACCCAGCCCGGTACCCTGGACACTGATGATACGGACCCAGCAACTCGGCATATTAACATTGTAACCCTGGGTGGGTTGATCTATAAAACCCCCCAGGAACCCACGCCTACAGGGGCATGATGAAGCAGAGAGCGAGACATATGTAAGAGACACAAGAGAAACGCAAGAAAGCATAGGACTAGCCACCCAACGGCGACACCGAAGAGAAGGAGTAGCCCAAGCCTTGCCCAGCTTCCTTCCTCCTCCATACAGCTCTAGGAGAGACATTGTACTATCGATCATCCAACTAAACTCGGCCGGACTAGGGGTGTTATCTCTCCGGAGAGCCCCAAACCTGGGTATGTCCGGCGTCCCGCGCCCGCGCATGCCAACCTCGCCTCTGGAGCCCATCAGCGCCCTCGAGCCTCCTCCTCTCTTTAGCCATCCCTTGGCATTAGTCGTGCACCCACCATGACAGTTGGTGCCCACCGTGGGGCGGTTCGAGGAGCTGGCCGGGAGCATGCTTCAGACGGGGCCCTTCTCCTACTCTGACGAGTCCGTCGCTCTGGCGGACAACGTCATCGGTGCACATGCCGCCTCCTTCACCGTGCTGCGCATTTCCGATGCGTTAGCGGTCGACGAGTACCCCAGCGAGTTGCTCAGCTACTCCGACTCTCCCCTCTCCCTCGGCGGCCTCATTGCCGCCGGGGTGATGGACACCCATGTGGAGGTTTTTGTCACCGGCGATGGCGCCTCCTCCTCGTCGAGCAAGGCAAGGAGGGTCGCAGAAGCCGGGGCGCTACGGCACGGACCGAGCTGTCCGACCCGCTGCGTGCCGCGGTGCAGAGCCTCCACATCCCCATTGGCACCGACGTCGATGCCACCAACGTCACCGAAGCCCGAACCCAGCTCGAGGTTAGGCGCCAGCAGATGCTGGACCTATCGTAACACTGGGCACCACCAGGCGCCGCTTAGAGGCCGCTCAGATGGAGCACGACGCTGCCCACGGATTCACGCCCGCCACGGCCGAGCCAAGCCGGGTCGCTGATACTCGCGCCCAGGGAGGAGTGATCGACCAAGCCTTCGACGCCGTCCGGACAGTCTACGAAACCCCAGTGAAGAACATGCGCACTCCGGAGGCAGCCGCGGTCGGTCTCGACCAACTCGCGGGCAAGGAGCTCAAAGAACGCATCGGGCGGATGCGCGAGCTCCTCCACGCCGCCAACACCCAGCAGGATCGCCTCAACCAGCTTGCCAAGCCAGCGGGATCCGGCTCTGCCCGCCTTGGCGGACCCGGCTAACTCATGCACACGTCTTCCTCGCCGCCCGACGAGGCGCACTGCGGCCAAGCCCGGACCCGACGCAACCCGGCCGCCACCACCGCCAACGCTCCGGGCAACGAGCCCGCCCCAGAGACCCAGCGCGGACCCGGCCAGCATGGCCGGTGTCCTGTTCCAACCGACCCGACCCCTTGGGGCCTGGCCGCCAGTCGACTCGGCCCGCGCGCCATCGACGATGCCGACGCGCGCCACCGCCTCGATCAGCTCGCTCGCTCTATGGAGGTGGACGAGAGCGGAGCTATCGGGCCGGCGTGCTTCGACACACGCATCCGGGAGGAGCCCTTTCCCAAGGCATTCGTGCTCCCCCGCGACACCCCCAAGTACAATGGGACCGTGAAGCGAGAAGACTGGCTGACCGACTACACACGGCCATTGGCATCACCGGTGCCAATCGTCATCTCGCCATGCGCTACGCATCGCTCATGCTCCAGGGGTCGGCCCGCACATGGTTGAACAGCCTACCGATGGGCAGCATCAACGCATGGGTCGACTTCGAGGAAGCCTTTGTCCGCAACTTCACGGGGACATACAAGCAATCCTGTCGCCCCAGCCAGCTCGCCATGTGCGTGCAAGGGCCGACGGAGAACGGCCGCGAGTATCTCGCACGCTGGACCGAGCTTCGGAATAGCTGCGAGGGCATCCATGAAGTCCAGGCAATCCAGGACTTCGTCAGCAGGTGCCGAGACGGCACCCTCCTCTAGCACAAGCTCCTACGCTCCGAGCCGGACACCATGGCCGTGCTCATGGTGACGGTGGACAAGTACGCCAACACCGACTCTGCCATGAAGACCTAGATGGCGCTGGATGAAGCCGGCAAAGCGAAGCCGGTTCCTCCCCTGAAGCAGGCCAGCGAAAGCAGCCGGCAACAGCATCACCTGAACAACAAGCGCAAGGCCAACCAGCCGGCGCAAGGTCATGACAACTGGCTCGTCGTGGCCACCGAGCCCGCGGCGGACCCAGCACCAAAGCGCCGGCAGACCGACAAGATGGCGTCGCAACCCGCCATGAGTTTCGAAGAGATGCTCGACGCCCCATGCAAGCACCACAGTGGGGCAAGACCCTCCATGCACACGCTTCGGTAGTGCGCCATCACCAAGCGCATCATGAGGGGAGACGTCCCTCCTCCTCCAACTCTGGCTCCAGCTCCAGGCGCAGGACAGCCGCCTCCACCTCCACCGCCGCCTCCTGCTGGCGGCATGATGCGGAACGACGCCTACCCGGACCAGAACACGTCCTACATCGTGTTCACCAGCCTCGGCGACGGCAAGCGCAGCGAGCGCCTCCTTCGGCAGGAGGTGAACACCGTCGTCCCGGCCAAGCCGGATTTCATGCACTGGTCGGATCGCCCGATCACTGGACCCGGGAGGATCACCCGGCGGTCATGTCGAGTCCGGCTGGATACGCCCTCGTCCTCAACCCAAACATCGTCGCGCGGCGCACATGCAAGTTATCTCGAGTCCTCATCGATGGCGGCAGCAGCATCAACTTCCTCTACCACAACACGATGACCAAGCTCGGACTCAAGGCCGAGGACCTGGAGCCAACCCGGATAGTCTTCCATGGGATCGTACCCGGCCTCTCCCGCTCGCCCATTGGCCGGGTCCGGCTTGATGTCCTGTTCGGCGACAGCAACCACTTCCGACGCGAACCGGTCTGGTTCGAGGTGGTGGACCTGTCCAGCGCATATCATGCATTGCTGGGCTGGCCCGCGCTCGCCAAGTTCATGGCGGTTCCCCACTACGCGTACCTGAATATGAAGATGTCGTGTCCCAAGGGCCTCATTACTGTCACTGGCGACTACCGCAAGTCTCTGGAGTGCGCCCGAGACGGCGCCAAGTTGGCCGAGTCGCTAGTCATTGCCGAGGAGCGGTGCCAGCTTGATTGAATCGTCGCCTTGGCAGGCGAAGCCTCCACGGCATCGATTCCGACCCTGGACCCGGCAGACGAGGCTTCTTTTAATCCCTCCAAGGAGACCAAGAAAGTGAAGCTCAACCCAGAAGACCCCAGCTGCAGCAAGTACATTGTCGTAGGCGCCCGCCTCGACAACAAATAGGAAGGCGATCTCGTCGACTTCCTCCGTGAGAATCGGGATATCTTCGCATGGACCCACAAGGACATGCCGGGTATCCCAAGGAAGTACGCCGAGCACAAACTTCACGTCCGCAAGGACCCCAAGCCTGTCCGTCAACCCCTCCGACGATTTTCCGAAGAGAAGAGAAGAGAAGAACCATTGGTGAAGAGGTTACCAAGCTTTTGGCGGCCGGCTTCATAATGGAAGTGTTTCACCCCGAGTGGCTGGCCAATCCATTCCTCGTCCTAAAGAAGAACAAGACCTGGCGCATGTGTATTTACTACACCAGCCTTAACAAGGCCTGTCCCAAGGATCCGTTCGCTCTCCCGCGGATCGACCAATTCATCGACTCGACCGCCGGTGCGAGCTCCTATCCTTCCTGGACGCTTACTCCGGCTATCACCAGATCAAGCTTGACCCGGCCGACTCCCTAAAGACGTCCTTCATCACGCCCTTTGGGGCGTATTGCTACATCACTATGTCGTTCGGCTTGAAGAACGCCGGCGCCACCTTCCAATGCTGCATGCAGAAATGCCTGCTGCCGCAACTCGGCCGCAACATCCATGTGTACGTGGACGACATCATGGTGAAGACCAAGCAGCACCTCACGCTCCTCGACGATTTGAAGGAAACATTCGCCAACCTCCGTGAATAAAAGGTCAAGCTCAACCCGGAAACATGCGTCTTCGGCATCCCGACCGGAAAGCTACTCGGCTTCCTCGTCTCGGAACGCGGCATTGAGGTGAACCCGGAGAAGATCAAGGCCATCGAGCTCATGCGCAAGCCAGCTAGGGTGCATGATGTCCAGAAGTTCACCGGATGCTTGGCCTCGGTCAGCCGGTTTCCAAGCCGGCTGGGTGAGAGGGCGCTACCTCTGTACTAGCTGATGAAGAAGACAAGCCCGTTAGAGTGGAACGGCAAGGTAGACGAGGCCTTCCAAGACCTCAAACGCATGCCCTCCACCGCGCCAGTCCTAGCCGCGCCAACCGACAAGGAACCGATGTTGCTCTACATAGCCGCGACCTCGCGGGCGGTCAGCACGGTGCTGGTGGTCGAGCGACCAGAGAAGGGCAAGATCCAAGCCGTCCAACGGCCAGTCTACTACCTGAGCGAGGTGCTCTCCATCTCAAAGCAGAACTACCCACAATACAAGAAGATGTGTTACGGCGTGTACGTCACTGCCAAGAAGCTGAAGCAGTACTTCCATGAGAACGTCGTCACCGTTATCAGGACGGTGCCTATCGGAGAAATTATCGAGTGCCCGGACGACTCCGGCCGGGTCGCTAAATGGGCGATCCAGCTAGCCGGCCACACCATCCTCTATGAGCCCCGCACCACGATCAAGTCTCAGGCCCTGGTCGATTACCTCGTCGACTAGACCGAGACCCAGTACTTGCTGCCACCTCCCGACTCGACGCATTGGCGCACGCACTTCGGCGGGTCCAAGATGCGACTCGGCTTGGGGGCCGGCATCGTACTGTCATCTCCGAAGGGCGACCGGCTCTGCTACGCGCTCCAGATCCACTTCGCCGCCACCAACAATGTTGCCGAATATGAAGCCCTTGTGCACGGCCTCCGGCTTGCCAAGGAACTCGGCATGCGGCGCATCCTGTGCTATGACGACTCGGACCTGGTGGTGCAGCAGTGTTCTGGCGAATGGGACGCCCGCGACTCAAATATGGCAAGCTACCGCTTCCTCGTCCAGAAGCTGTCTAGATCCTTCGAGGGCTGCGAGTTCCTCCACGTCCCGCACGCGGAGAACAAAGCAGCTGACACGCTCGCCAAGATCACCTCGTCTCGTCAAGCCATACCGTCCGGCGTCTCCCTCGAGCACCTGCGCAAGCCGTCCGTCAAGCCATCGTCGGATTCCGAGTCCATCCACGTACCAGACGACGCGGCCGCACCGCAACCCGGACCAGGGGCTGCTGAACCCAGCCCGGGGGCTGCTCAGCTCAACCCGGCCACCATCGCCCCAGACCCGGCCGTCTTTGTCCCCAACCCGGGGGATGCTCAACCTGGCTCGGGGACTGCCAACTCGGAACCCACCCTGGTGGCCGTCTTCGCCGTGGTTACAGCTCCATCTTGGGCCCTCCCAATATCAGAATTTCTGGAGAACGGGGTTCTCCCCATGGACGACGCTGAAGCTCGGCAAGTTCAGCCCAGGGCATCCGCCTACAGCATCATCAACAACGAGCTCGTCAGGCGCACCTATACCAGCGTGTTCCAGCGCTGCATCGAGCAGGATCGCGGCATCGATATCCTCCTCGACATTCACTAGGGCAAGTGCGGGCACCACGCCGCATCGCGTTCCCTGGTGGCCAAGGCGTTCCGCCATGGTTTCTACTGGCCCACGGCCCTCGAAGATGCCGAGTCGCTCGTTCTCAAGTGAAAGGGGTGCCAACGCTCCAGAAACGCAGCCACCAGCTGGTGTCAACACTTCGCACCATACCGATCGCCTGGCCCTTCGCGGTCTGGGGACTGGACATGGTGGGACCCTTCAAAACCGCTCGAGGTGGCATGACACACTTACTGGTGGCAGTGGACAAATTCACCAAGTGGATCGAGGCAAGACCTATCAAGAAACTGGACGGGCCAACAGCCGTCTGGTTCATCAAGGACATAGCGGTGCGCTATGGCATGCCGAACAACATCATCACCGACAACGGCACCAACTTCGCCAAGGGCGCGCTCGAGCAATACTGTTCTGTCTCCGGCATCCGCCTCGACTGGCCTCCGTGGCACATCCGCAGTCCAACGGGCAGGTCGAGCGGACCAACGGACTCATCCCGTCCGGCATCGAGCCGCGACTCGTCGAGCCACTCATCCGCTCAACCGGCAGTTGGCTTGACGAGTTGCATGCAGTTCTCTGGAGTCTACGCACCAAACCGAACCGGTCGACCGGGTTCACTCTGTTCTTCCTCGTTTATGGAGTCGAAGTCGTCTTCCCGACCGACGTCGAGTTCGACTCGCTGTGCGTCGCGATGTACACCGAAGCTGAAGCTAGAGAGGCACGCGAAGACAGCGTTGACCTGCTCGAAGAAGCGCACCTTCTGGCACTTAGCCGTTCGGCTATCTACCAGCAAGGCCTGAGGCACTACCACAACAAGAATATCCAGCCCCTCGCATTCCGCGAGGGCGACCTCGTCCTCCGACTCGTCCAAGAGCAGGCAGGCCAGCACAAGCTGTCTCGTCCATGGGAGGGTCCATTCATCGTGAGCAGGGCCTTGCATGATCGCAACGCCTACTACCTCATCGATGCGCACAAGTCAAAGAAGCGCAAGAAGGACACCGCCGGCGAAGAAATGACCCGACCGTGTAATGCGGAGCTCCTCCGCCCATTTTACAGTTAGCCGCACGAGTGTATGTATCGTCGCCTTCTGTAAACCCATGAAACTATGGGGTCCCCGAACGAGATTCGGGGGCTGCCTTTTGCCGACAAATTTATTGCGTCCCGGTTTTTCTGCATCACTTTACCACTGAACCAGGCCACCGGCTCGACTCGCTCGACCCGGGGGCTCGAGGGAAGGCCGGCTCGGTCGCCACCCCGCCGCCATACTTGGTGATTCCTGATAAAGTTGGGACGCCGGGGACCCCCACTTCGCCCTAAAACCGCAGATCCAGCTTTGGCTGTCGGCGGGCAAGCACAATGGGCCAAAGCTCCTCTACGATTCATACACTAAGTCAAAGGCCGCCGGGTCGATCAACCCGGCCCGTCACTCATCAAATAAGTAGCCGCATGACTGGCTGCTCACCAACCGGCAAAGCCAGATTGCCGCCTGCCAGCCCAGTGGATGTTTCGCTCGCGCTCAACGCTTCTAAGGACCCAAGTCCTGCGCGCTCCTCTCGAAGAATCGAACTC
>NC_041393.1:629342827-629380569 GCF_002162155.2 Triticum dicoccoides | reverse complement strand
AAATCGGTTCGAAAAAGCGGAAGGCAATGAGCAAAAAAGCACTCACAACATTCACACACCAATATTTAAGGCAAAGGCCAACGGCCCGAGTTCATTACACCCTAAAACCCCTGTGGGTGGGTGGACCTGCTACTTAACAGTTTTTACAGAAAGTGTCTCAGGCATCTCCAGTGCCGCGTCGCGACGTCGACGGCTCTCCCCTGGCAGCCTCCGGGTCCGGCGTGGCACCAGTGTCCTCTTCGGCATCCGCGTCGCCATAGACGCCCGTCTCCTCCGAGCTCCCCTCTGAATCGAGAAGAAGCAAGCCATAGTCGTCGCCATCCACAACCCTGCGTCCTCCATCCGCTCCAGATGGAACTCATCATGGAAGGCAAACTCGGCAATGTAGCTGGCCCGGGAGGCGATCTGGCAGGCTTGCTCCTGCAGCAACTGCTCAGAACCGGCACGCTGGCCCATCATCGCGTCCAGTTGAAGATCCGGATGCCAAGACAACACGAACCGGAGGGCCATCTCAGCATCGGCACGGGCGGCGGAAACACGCCACTCGCCAAGGAGGTCCGGGCCCATCTCCAACCAGTGCGCCAGGCGCGAGAAGCTGCACGGATGGACGAAGTCCGGCCACAGGGATGTCGTCATCGCGGTGCCGGCCCGGGACAGCCGCTCCATCTACGTCCCCAGGACCAGCAGGCGGGCCTCAGCGGTGGCGATGATCTCTGAGAAGGTCCAGGCCGTCAGCGGATCCGTCCCAGACCCATCAACACCGGTCGAGTCACGCTGATAGAGGACGGCTTCCTCCGCTGCGTCTCTGGGAAGGCCCCTGTCGCAAAGGAAGAAGCAAGTTAGAAGAAGAACAACAAGGAAGAAAGGCCAGGTCCCGACCCGGCAAACTACAAGAAGCAGCACTTACCGGAGAAGGATTCTTCCAGGTGCTATGCCTCGTGCAACATACCACGCCGCTCCCGCTCCATGACGCGGCCGCGCTCCCCGAGTGCCTTCTTCAGATCAGCCGCCTTAGCAAGGGCCACCTTCATCTTGGCGTGCTTGTCTTTGGCCGCCTTCTCGGCTGCCTCGCGGTGATGAGCCTCGTCCTGACGGGCCTCCTCAGCCACGGCGGCCTTCTCCCGCAGGCGATCCACCTTGGCCTGGAGCCGACCCTTGTCGTCGGCGAGCTGGCCGCGCTGCTGGTCCGCCTCGACCAGGGCCTGCTGCGTCTCCACCACCTTGGCGGCTTGCGCCTTAAGGAGCTCCACCTCGGCCTCGAGGCGGCTCTTGTGACCTACCAGCTACTCATGCAACTGGTTGGCCTCATCAAGAGACCGTCGGGCCGCGGCCACCTCCGCCCTTGCCTACGCCACCTCGATGCCAAGACGGCCGGTAGCGGCAACAAGCCGGTCGTAATGATGACCGGCCCGGAGCAGTCGGGTCCCCCAAGACAACACCTCAGCTACAAAGAACAAGAATTCAGCAAAAGAGAAAAAGACAAGACTTAAGATTTGTCCCAACTACTACGCCGTTCGCCCGAATCTCGGGGGCTACACCCACTGGGTGCGCTAGCGCGCCCCCACTAGAAAAGAGCACGAAAGCACCTACGGCGACGCGAAGCTCCTCCTCCTTGACGTCAAGCTGCTCCACAAGCTCCCGGTGCTTCCCAAGTAGCCGGTTGTAGGCGGCAACCCGGAAGGCGTCAAGATGCGGAAAAAAGACAGAAGTCAGAACAAGGCCAACGCTCTTAAGATTCGACCCAACTACTACGTAGTTGGCCCGAACATTAGGGGCTACACCTAGTGGGTGCGCTGGCGCGCCCCCACAAAGAAGAAACCACAAGGAAACAAAAGAAAGAAGACTTACCAGAACGGCGCGCTCCAGGTCGCGCGTCTGCTCCACCTCGGCGTGGGCGAAGGCCTCAATCCGCTCCATCCGTACTCTCTGGCGGCGGCTGACGGCGTCCAGCGCCGCCTCCTCCTGGGTCTGAGGCCCGAAGACGGCCATGCCCTCGCTCCGCGCAGGGTGCGGCACGGTAGCTCGGCGCCCTCCCTGCTGGGGCAACAAGGCGTGCGCCCCGCTGGCCGCTTGCGACGCGGCCAACACCTCCTCCAACGCCCCTCCCAGCGTCGTCGGCAACCCGGACGCCGGGACGCCCTGCGTCACCACCTCAGGCACCGCCGCCCGTGGTGCCACGTCCATAGTCGGCGGCGCCTCCGGCGCTGCCGCCCGCAGCGCCTCCTCCAGGACGATGCCTCCTCCACCACCATCGGCTCCTGCGCGCTCGACCATGTCGGCCCGTGGCGGGGTGTCGCCCCCACCTCCACGACCTCCCGGTCGAGGATCACCACCTCAACCCAGCCTCCATGGCCGCGCTCCCTCACCGACGACGGCTCAAAGACCGTCGCCGCTGATACGTCTCCAACGTATCTATAATTTTTTATTGTTCCACGCTATTATATTACCTGTTTTGGATGTTTATGGGCTTTATTTTATACATTATTATCATATTTGGGACTAACCTACTAACCGGAGGCCCAGCCCGTATTGCTGTTTTTTTGCCTATTTCAGTATTTCGAAGAAAAGGAATATCAAACGGAGTCCAAACGGAATGAAACCTTCGGGAGCGTGATTTTTGGAACGAACGTGATCCAGAGGACTTGGAGTGCAAGTCAAGAAGCAGGCAAGGCTCCCACGAGATAGGAGCCCCCCCCGTAGGGTGCGCGCTCCTATCTCGTGGGCCCCTCGGGCGTCCACCGACGTACTTCTTCCTCCTATATAAGCCTACGTACCCCGAAAACATCCAGGGGAAAGACGAAACACAATTTCCACCACTGTAACCTTTTGTATCTGTGAGATCTCATCTGGGAGCCTTCGTCGGCACTCTGCCGGAGGGGGAATCGACCATGGAGGGCTTCTACATCAACATCCTTGCCTCTCCGACGAGTTGTGTGTAGTTTACCACAGACCTACGGGTCCATAGTTATTAGCTAGATGGCTTCTTCTCTCTTTTTGGATCTCAATACAATGTTCTCCCCCTCTCTTGTGGAGATCTATTTGATGTAATCTCTTTTTTGCAGTGTGTTTGTCGAGATCCGATGAATTGTGGGTTTATGATCAAGTTTATCTATGAATAATATTTGAATCTTCTCTAAATTCTTTTATGTATGATTGAGTTATCTTTGCAAGTCTCTTCAAATTATCGGTTTGGTTTGGCCTACTAGATTGATCTTTCTTGCCATGGGAGAAGTGCTTAGCTTTGGGTTCAATCTTGTGGTGTTATTACCCAATGACAGAAAGGGTTGCAAGACACGTATTGTATTGTTTCCATCGAGGATAAAAAGATGGGGTTTATATCATATTGCTTGAGTTTATCCCTCTACATCATGTCATCTTGCTTAATGTGTTATTGTGTTCTTATGAACTTAATACTCTAGATGCATGCTGGATAGTGGTCGATGTGTGGAGTAATAGTAGTAGATGCAGGCAGGAGTCGGTCTACTTGTTATGGATGTGTTGCATATATACATGATCATGCCTAGATAACATCATAATTATTCGCTTTTCTATCAATTGCTCGACAGTAATTTGTTCACCCACCATAATACTTATGCTTTCGAGAGAAGCCTCTAGTGAAATCAATGGCCCACGGGTCTATCTCTTATCATATTTGTTTGCAATCTACTTTTATTTGCATCTTTATTTTCTGCATCTATATTATAAAATACAAAAAATATATTTATCTTATCATACTATCTCTATCAGATCTCACTTTCGCAAGTGGCCGTGAAGGGATTGACAACCCCTTTGTCGCGTTGGTTGCGAGTTCTTTGTTTGTTTGTGTTGGTTCGTCGGACTTGTTGAGGAGCCTCCTACTAGATTGATACCTTGGTTCTCAAAAACTGACGGAAAGACTTACGCTACTATTGCTGCATCACCCTCTCCTCTTCGAGGAAAATCAACGCAAGCTCAAGACGTAGCAAGAAGGATTTCTGGCACCGTTGCCGGGGAGGTCTTTGCTCAAGTTAAGACATACCAAGTACCCATCACAAACTCATCTCCCTCGCATTTACATCATTTTCCATTTGCCTCTCATTTTCCTCTCCCCCACTTCACCCTTGCCGTTTTATTTGCCCTCTCTTTCCCAATCTCCTCTCTTTTCCGCTTGCCTTTTTCTGTTTGCTTGTGTGTTGGATTACTTGTTGCCATGGCGCAAGATAATACCAAATTGTGTGATTTATCGAACACCAATAATAATGATTTCCTTAGTACTCCAATTGCTCCTCTTAATGATGTTGAGTCTTGTGAAATCAATGCTGCTTTGCTGAATCTTGTTATGAAAGTTCAATTCGCCAGCCTTCCTAGTGAAGATGCCGCTACTCATCTAAACAACTTTGTTAATTTGTGTGATATGCAAAAGAAGAAAGATAAGGATAATAATATTGTCAAATTGAAGTTATTTCCATTTTCACTTAGAGATCGTGCTAAAATTTGGTTTTCGTCTTTGCCTACAAATAGTATTGATTCTTGGAACAAGTGCAAAGGTTTTTTTATCTCTAAATATTTTCCTCCCGCTAATTTCATCACACTTAGGAACGATATTAGGAATTTTAAACAACTTGATCATGAGCATGTTGCCCAATCTTGGGAAAGAATGAAATTTATGCTTCGCAATTGCCCTACTCATGGTTTTAGTTTATGGATGATCATACAAAAAATTTATGCCGGTTTGAACTTTGCTTCTAGAAATATCTTAGATTCGGCAGCGGGAGGAACGTTTATGGAAATCACGTTGGGAGATGCTACAAAACTTCTTGATAATATTATGGCTAATTATTCTAAATGGCACACCGAAAGACCTTCTAGTAAAAAAGTGCATGCTATAGAAGAAATCTATGTTTTGAGTGGAAAGATGGATCAACTTATGAAATTGTTTGCTACTAAAAATACTCCTCTTGATCCCAACGATATGCCTTTGTCTTCCTTGATTGAGAATAATAATGAATCTATGGATGTGAATTTTGTTGGTAGGAATAATTTTGGAAACAATGCTTATAGAGGAAACTTTAATGCTAGACTGTTCCCTAGTAATTCCTCTAATAATTATGGAAATTCCTACAATAATTCTGATGGTAATTTCAATAAGATGCCCTCTAATTTTGCGAATAATGTGAAAGAATTTATGATTTCTCAAAATAATTTTAATGCTTAGCTTGAAGAAAAATTTCTCAAAGTTGATGATTTGGCTAGGAACGTTGATAGACTTTCGCTTGATGTTGATTCTCTTAAAATTAGATCTTCTCCTCCTAAGCAAGATATCAATGAGTCTCTCAAAGCAATGAGAATTTCCATTGATGAGTGTATGGAAAGAACCGCTAGATTGCGTGCTAAAAAAGATAGCTTTATAAAAGCGTGTTCTTCTAGTTTCCATGAAAATAATGATAAGGATCTTAAAGTTATTGATGTGTCTCCTATTAGATCTATGTTTTGCAATATGAATTTGGATGATTATGGGACTGATGATGAATCAACTTTGCCTAGAAGGCGTCCGAAGAATTCGGAGTTTTTAGATCTTGATGCTAATTTTGCTAAAAGTAAGATTGGAGAAGTCACAACTTTAAATAGCATTGAACCCACTATCTCGGATTTCAAGGAATTTGATTATGATAATTGTTCTTTAGAAGGTTGTATTTATTTGTTGCAATCCGTTGTTAATTTTCCACATGCTTATAGTCAAAACAAAGCTTTTACCAACATATTGTTGATGCCTTGTTGCAATCTTTTGATGAAAACTTAATTTGGAAGTTTCTATACCTAGAAAGCTTAATGATGAGTGGGAACCTACTACAAAGATTAAAATTAAAGATTATGAGTGCTTTGCTTTGTGTGATTTGGGTGCTAGTGTTTCCATGATTTCGAAAACTTTATGTGATATTCTAGGTTTCCATGATCTTGATGATTGCTCGTTAAATTTGCACCTTGCGGATTCCACCATTAAAAAGCCAATACGAAGGATCAATGATGTTCTTATTGTTGCAAATAGAAATTTGGTGCCCGTGGATTTTATCGTTCTTGATATAGATTGCAATCTTTCTTGCCCCATTATTCTTGGTAGACCTTTCCTTAGAACAATTGGTGCGATTATTGATATGAAGGAAGGGAATATTAGATTCCAATTTCCATTAAAGAAAGGAATGGAGCACTTTCAAAGAAAGAAAGTCAAATTACTTTATGAATCTATCATGCGGGCTACTTATGAACCAAGTGCCAAAGATGGCACTCGTTAGATCTATCTTCACTTTTATGCCTAGCTAGGGGCGTTAAACGATAGTGCTAGTTGGGAGGCAACCCAATTTTGTTTATGTTTTTTGTTTTTGTTCCTGTTTAGTAATAAATTTTGCATCTACTTTCTGTTTATATGTGTTTTTAACTTTTAATTAGTGTTTGTGCCAAATAGAACCTATAGGATAAACTATGATATGAGTTGATTTGATTCTGCTGAAAAACAGAAACTTTGCGCTCACGGGAAAAAATTAAATAAATCACAGAAACGTTATTTTGCATTGATTCTTTTTGCTTATGATCAATAATTTTTTTTCTAGTACGTCCTATTTTGGTAGGATTTGTAGAGTTTCATAAGTTTGCGTTAGTTACAGATTGCTACAGACTGTTCTGTTTTTGACAGATTCTGTTTTTCGGGTGTTGTTTGCTTATTTTGATGGATCTATGTCTAGTAAAATAGTTTATAAACCATAGAGAAGTTGGAATACAGTAGGTTTAACACCAACATAAATAAAGAATGAGTTCATTATAGTACCTTATGTGGTGGTTTTGCTTTCTTTCACTAATGGAGCTTATAAGATTTCCTGTTGAGTTTTGTGTTGTGAAGTTTTCAAGTTTTGGGTAAACCTTTTATGGACTATGGAATAAAGGGTGGAAAGATCCTAAGCTTGGGGATGCCCAAGGCACCCCAAGATATTCAAGTATAGCCAAAAGCCTAAGCTTGGGGATTCCCCGGGAAGGCATCCCCTCTTTCGTCTTCGCTCATTGGTAACATTACTTGGAGCTATATTTTTATTCGCCACATGATATGTGTTTTGCTTGGAGCGTCGTGTATTATATTAGTATTTGCTTTTTATTTTACCACAATCATCCTTTCTGTACACACCTTTTTGGAGAAGCCTATTTGTTTAAAATTTGCTATAAACTCTATGTGCTTCACTTATATCTTTTGAGCTTGATAGTTTTTGCTCTAGTGCTTCACTTATATCTTTTAGAGAACGGTGGTGACTTGATTTTATAGAAATTGCTAGTCTCTCATGCTTCAATTATATTATTTTGAGAGTCTTTGAGAACAGCATGGTATTTTCTATGGTTATAATTTGGTCCTAGAATGGTGAGCATCCAAGTTGAGTATAATAAAAACTATCATAGGAAGTGAATTGGATGCTATGATTAATTTAATAATTGATAAATGTTTTGAGATATGGAGGTAGTGATATTAAAGTCATGCTAGTTGGGTGAATATGAATTTAAAGAATGCTTGTGTTGAAGTTAGCAAGTCCCGTAGTATGCACGTATGGTTAAAGTTATGTAACAAATTTGAAACATGAAGTGTACCTGACTTGTGCATCCTTATGTGTGGCGGTCGGGGACAAGCGATGGTGTTTTCCTACCAATCTATCCCCCTAGGAGCATGCGCGTAGTACTTGGTTTTTGATGACTTCTAAATTTTTGCAATAACTATATGAGTTCTTTTGACTAATGTTGAGTCCATGGATTATACACACTTTTACCTTTCCACCATTGCTAGCCTCTTCGGTACCGTGCATTGCCATTTCTCACGTTGAGAGTTGGTGCAAACTTCGCGGGTGCATCCAAACCCCGTGATACGATACACTCTATCACAAATAAACCAACTTATATATTTCTCAAAACAGCCACCATACCTACCTATTATGGCATTTCCATAGCCATTCCGAGATATATTGCCATGCAACTTTCCACCGTTCCGTTCATCATCATGACATACATTACTTTTGTCATATTGCCATTGCATGATCATGTAGTTGACATCGTATTTGTGGCAAAGCCACCACGCATTATTTTTCATACATGTCACTCTTGATTCATTGCACCATCATGGTACACCGCCGGAGGCATTCATATAGAGTCATATCTTGTTCTAGTTTCGAGTTGTAATACATATGTTGTAATCAATAGAAGTGTGATGATCATCATTTTTAGAGCATTGCCCAAAGAAAAAACAAGAAGAAAGGCCAAAAGAAAAAAAAGAAAAGGCCAAAGAAAAAAAAAGAAAAAGAAAGAAAAAGAAAACAAAAAATATAAAAAAAAATAAAAAAAATAAAAAGGGCAATGCTACTATCTTTTTTTCCACACTTGTGCTTCAAAGTAGCACCTTGTTCTTCATGTAGTGAGTCTCATATATTGTGCTTCAAATTAGCACCATGTTTTTCATATAGTGAGTCTCATAAGTTGTCTTTTTCATACTAGTGGGAATTTTTCATTATAGAACTTGGCTTGTACATTCCTATAGTGGGCTTCCTCAAATGCCCTAGGTCTTCGTGAGCAAGCAAGTTGGATGCACACCCACTAGTTTTGTTTTGTTGAGCATTTATTTATAGCTCTAGTGCATCCGTTGCATGGCAATCCCTACTCCTCATGTTGACATCAATCGATGGGCATCTCCATAGCCTGTTGATTATCCTAGTCAATGTGAGACTTTCTCCTTTTTTTGTCTTCTCCACACAATCCCCATCATCATATTCTATTCCACCCATAGTGCTATATCCATGGCTCACGCTCATGTATTGCATGAAGGTTGACAAAGTTTGAGATTATTTAAGTATGAAACAATTTCTTGGCTTGTCATCGGGGGTATGGAAGTTGGGAACATCTTTGTGTGACGAAAATGAAACATAGCCTAACTATATGATTTTGTTGGGATGAACTTTCTTTTGCCATGTTATTTTGAGAAGACATGATTACTTTGATTAGTATGCTTGAAGTGTTGCTATTTCTTTTATCAACATGAACTTTTATTTTGAATCATTTGGATCTGAACATTCATGCCACATTAAAGAAAATTACATTGAGAATTATCCTAGGTAGCATTCCACATCAAAAATTCTCTTTTTATCATTTACCTACTCGAGGACGAGCAGGAATTAAGCTTGGGGATGCTTGATACGTCTCCAACGTATCTATAATTTTTGATTGTTCCATGCTATTATATTACCTGTTTTGGATGTTTATGGGCTTTATTTTACACATTATTATCATTTTTGGGACTAACCTACTAACCGGAGGCCCAGCCCGTATTGCTGTTTTTTTTGCCTATTTCAGTATTTCGAAGAAAAGGAATATCAAATGGAGTCCAAACGGAATGAAACCTTCGGGAGCGTGATTTTTGGAACGAACGTGATCCAGAGGACTTGGAGTGCAAGTCAAGAAGCAGCCAAGGCTCCCATGAGATAGGAGGGTGCCGTGAGATCTCATCTGGGAGCCTTCACCGGCACTCTATCGGAGGGGGAATCGACCACGGAGGGCTTCTACATCAACATCCTTGCCTCTCCGATGAGTTGTGAGTAGTTTACCACAGACCTACGGGTCCATAGTTATTAGCTAGATGGCTTCTTCTCTCTTTTTGGATCTCAATACAATGTTCTCTCCCTCTCTTGTGGAGATCTATTCGATGTAATCTCTTTTTGCGGTGTGTTTGTCGAGATCCGATGAATTGTGGGTTTATGATCAAGTTTATCTGTGAATAATATTTGAATCTTCTATGAATTCTTTTATGTATGATTGAGTTATCTTTGCAAGTCTATTCGAATTATCGGTTTGGTTTGGCCTACTAGTTGTTGGAAATATGCCCTAGAGGCAATAATAAAATGGTTATTATTATATTTCTTTGTTCATGATAATTGTCTGTTATTCATGCTATAATTGTATTATCCGGAAATCGTAATACACGTGTGAATACATAGACCAGAACATGTCCCTAGTGAGCCTCTAGTTGACTAGCTTGTTGATCAATAGATAGTCATGGTTTCCTGACTATGGACATTGGATGTCATTGATAACGGGATCACATCATTAGGAGAATGATGTGATGGACAAGACCCAATCCTAAGCATAGCTCAAAGATCGTGTAGTTCCTCTATGATGCGGAGCATCCCTCGCTCATCCCCATGGACGTGCCTACATCTCCCTCAACACCACTTGGACCCATGACAAGAGCCCGAGCTAAGGCTATCGAAGATAAGGTGAACTCGCTCCTCTCCGAACTCCTTCTTTCTACTCAAGAGACATGGCTACTACCTCAGTCGGAGACTCTATGTGTAATCAGGTACATGGAGGTGAGCCAAGGATCTACTACTTGCAAGAGCCAAGACGGCGAGGACCCCAAGCATGTTGAAGAAGAAGAAAAGATGCTGCTGAAGCTACAGACATCGGACGTCCGACCAAGCCCGGACGTCCGACGACTCCCAGGCCACGGACGACCGACGCCCTCCGGACGTCCGACAGCTGAGCATCTGAACCAAATCTACGGACGACCGAGACCACTGGACGTCCGACCGATGCACGCCCGAACCGAATCTACGAACGACCGACGACTTCTGGACCGTCACGAAGCTCCGGACGACCGACCCCCTCCGGACATCCGACGCGCCCACGACAGAGCTGATTCTACGGACGCCCGAGCCCGACCGGACGTCCGGACCGTCCCGAGCCTCCGGACGTCCGACACCTTCCGGACGACCGACACCTGAGTGACCGCGCATGCGGGCTGGAGCCCTTGTACCCCTTCATTTTGATTTCCATTTGCACTAAGATTGTAAATAGGATGCCCCCACCTCCTGGTATGGGTAGCATAGGTTTAGCTCATATTTTGTGTGAGAGCCTTGCTCATCCACTTGGCTACTTCTCCTCGGAGCTCAGGACCTCTTCGGAGAAGATCCCCCAAGCGGATTCAAGACCCCTTTCTAGGGAAGACCCTCAAGACCTCCGTACGGAGAAGAACTGTTCCTTTGTATCCTTACCTTGGTTGATTGTGGATCTTATGTCACTCTATGTTGTCGGTGATCTAGCACTCGTGTGATTGATTCTATGTCGATTTAGTGATTCTCCCTCTCGTTTTCCCCGTGTTTCCCCTTTTTGCTTCCGTGTGTTCTTCTTGATTCCCCGTAGGATCCACTCCAAACGTGAAAGATCATCCATCTAGGGTTCCACCCTACATCATCTTGGTATCATGAGCCACGTTGATCACGTTTTTGGAGCCCCTACCCCGTGTTTTCTAGCTTGATTTTGTTGTTTTCGTCCTAATTCCGAAAATTCCCCACCAAAAATAGCCCCAATTTTTTTTGTGATTTGTTTGTGATTTGAGATTTTGTTGGATTTGGTCCATGGATTTGTGTTGCTGCGTGTGGATCTAGCTTTCCCCACCCTCCCCACAGTTTTCCATCCACCATATCACTCGATTTTGACCTCACCATCTTCTTCTTCCCCGGACATCTCGCAGTTCTTCTTCCCGAGCCCGATCTTCGCCCAGGCTCCGGACGACCGGACAAGGTCGAACGTCCGACGATGACCGGACGACCGTAAAAGCCCGGACGTACGTAAAACCCTGACGAAACTAAACTTCGTCAGTTTGCCTCCACCACAACCCCACATTCCACCACCTCTTCCAAACCCACATACACCATCATCTTCCCTGATACCTCCTATGACGATTTTGACACAATTTGGTCTTTGATATTTTGAGTTGTGGCTCCTGTATCCTTTTGTGTTTCGGCTATCTAGGTACGGTTCGACTTCATCAACACCACGGCTCAACTTCTCGAGGGTCTCATCATCACAAGGACGGTAACTTCGATGACATCTTTGTCATAACTTGCAATTGCATTGATACCCACATTGTCCCTACTTTTGCGTAGCTTACCCATCGATACTAGCCGTTGAGTATTGCAGGCAACGTGACCTGTGCACATTAGTGATCATACTCCATAGCATACATACCATACAATAGTGGTGCATATCTTGAGATCAACTCGTGTGTCACAAAGTTGTCATCGCATACACAATTGCTACCTTGGTTCATGAGTTTTGCATGAGAAAAGAGCTCAAAAGTGAAAGAGCCACCCAAGCTTTTAAGCAAAGAGGAAAGATAAGCAAAGAGCTTATAAGCAAGAACCATAGCATCATACAAGATTAAGATTGTCATATTGGATCATCTTGGATCATTGCACCGAAATATCATACATATAGCATACTCGGGATAGAGATCGTTGCATTTTTGCCTAGTAGGTTGTGCACAAGTTTGCGTATCCGCCTATTTTGCAATCGTGCTAGCGTCTCTCTAGTATTGTGCAACAAGAGCATTTCGTGGTCTCCACATTTTGGCTCAATTTTGGATTGCACAATCCCATTTATCTATTTGCGTGTGTTTTTCCATGTACCCATACTTGCTTGGTCTACTTGTTGCATTTGCAAATTTGTGAATCTTTTCCAAAATTATTGAAGCTCACTTACTATTGCATCAAATTTTGTGCCACCATCCTAACCAAGCTCCACCATAAGCTTTTACGTGTGTAGGTGTGAGAACCGACAAGAATTGGTACCAACAGTGCTATTTCATTGTCCGCATTTGAGTGAACTTGATTCACCTTCAACTTCGGTCAAGGTACATTTGGTACACATTCTTTTCCTTATACCACTTACATTCTATTGAAATGATGGATAGGCCAAGTTCTTCTACCACTCCACCTCTCATCGAGAACAACGACGACATGTCATCATTCGTCACCAAGAACCACCTATTTGGAGCTCAAAAGGCATTGCACCAAGAGCAACAAGCAATGAGGGACTACTTCGACAACAAATTCGACGCTCAAAAGCAAGAGAATGATGCAAGAATGGATGAGATCCGCGCCTTGATGAGGAACCGGCGTCCTTCCACTTCTTCATCCTCAAGACGGAGCCGCTCAAGTCGACACTCCGACGACACCTTCTCCGACACAAGTACACCGTCATCGAACACTCTTCGTCGAGCTGCGTGTCAAGACCGGCATGCATCTCGCAATCCTCTACATGACAAGCATTCACAATAACAAGTCGACGAGCAAATCCCTCGTCCTCAATCAAAGCAAGTCGCTTTTGCTCAAGCTCAAGAACGGCAAAGACTACGACACCAAGAAGAAGAACGAGCACGTCTACACCAAGAGGAACAAGACGCCGAGGCTCAACGTCTTCAACAACAACAACGTTAAGCGCAAGCTCTTGAGGCGCAACATTTCCTTCAAGATTCGAGCCGAGCCATTGCCAACCGCAATCGAAAGCGGCAAAATCAAGAGGAAGCCCTTCGAGAAGAAATCCAAGAGAGGAACTACCAACCGCGTGTGCAACGTCAAGCTCCACAAGGCCCTCAACAAGCTCGACAAGCTCCACCTCAACCTCAAGTTCAACAAGAGCAAGTTGATCATGGACTTCATCCGCGCCAAGAGCAACTTGAGGATGACTATCCTCCATGTCAAGGACGTCACCATCACCATCGCCAACAACACAATGAAGAGAAACGCTATGGCAAGCTCAAGTTCACAATGCCCAAGTTCAATGGAAGCAATGATCCGGAAGAGTACCTCTCATGGGCATTGAAGGTCGACAAAATTTTGCGCTTGCACAACTATGAGGAAGAGAAGAAGATCGCTGTGGCATCACTTGAGTTCCAAGATTATGTGCTCATATGGTGGGAACAAGTACTTGAACGACGTCAAGCAAGAGGTGAACCACCAATCACCACTTGGGCTCAAATGAAGGATGTCACGCGGGCACGCTTTGTACCAACCTACTACAACCGCGACCTCTTCAAGAAGCTACAACTCCTCAAGCAAGGAACAAAGAGTGTTGAAGAATACTACAAGGAAATGGAGATAGCCATGATTCGAGACAATGTCACGGAAGATGATGAGCAAACAATGGCACGTTTCTTGAATGGACTCAATCATCCCATCAAGAAGATTGCCGATTTCCAACCCTATTCCAACCTCATTGAGCTCGTACATCAAGCAACCAAGGCGGAACGTCAAGTACAAAATGAATTCAAGTACACCAAGTACTCATCCAAGACCTACGGTTTCTCCAACACACAAGCTTCAACTACTCCTTCAACATCTACATCAACCAAACCTTCTCAAAGCAACAACGACAAGTCAAATTACAAGAAAACTTCGGCAAGTTCAAGTTGTCTTCCTCCTACGACAAGCAACTTCAAGCCGTGTGCTTCATCATCTACTCCAACCGATGAGACCGTCAAAACGAGCTCCTTCAGGTGTTTCACTTGCGGCGGCCGAGGCCACAAGTCCTACCAATGCACGAACAAGCGCACCATGATCCTCAACGACGACGGCACATATTACTCAATGAGTGAAGAGGAGATGGAAGCCCTTGAGCAAGTGGCCATGCACCGGCCCGTGAACAAGGATGAAGATGATCAAGTCTTTTGTGATGAGGATTCAAGCCCCGCTCTCATTGTCTCCAAAGTCTTGACACTTCAACATCAACAATAAGAAGACCAACGATGCCACATCTTCCACACTATGGCCGCAACAACGGAAGGTCCGTCAAGGTCATCATCGATGGAGGTAGTTGCCACAACTTGGCAAGTGAAGAACTATGTTCCAAGCTTCAATTGGTCAAGAGGAAGCACCCGCACCCCTACAAGGTTCAATGGCTAAGTGACTCCGGCACTATACGAGTCGAGCATACGGTCCAAGTATCCTTCAAAATTGGTGCTTATGAAGAAACTTTGGAGTGTGATGTGGTTCCAATGACCGTTTGCCACCTCCTTCTTGGTCGACCATGGCAATTTGACCGTGGTGTCATCCACAATGGGCGTACCAATCATTATAGCTTCAAAATGAAAGGGAAGGAATATGTGCTAAGACCTATGTCTCATAGTTAAGTGGTAGCTGACAAGCAAGCCACCAATCCTGGAAAGATGAGTGAAAAAGTGACACACCCAAAAGTGAGTGAGAGCCACAAACCAAATTTGAGCGCCTCTTCGCCTACAGAGGAAAACCTCATCATATTTGCCACCAAAAGTGAGATAAGAGAAGTGTGTGAGAACCCATCGAGTGTGATGCACTTCGTCCTTGTGTGCAAGGATGGAGAACAAAAAACTAACACATCTCATGAGCTACCTTCAGTGTTTCAATATCTTTTGCAGGAATTCCAAGATGTTTTCCCCGATGAGCTACCTCCGGGTCTACCTCCACTACGAGGCATTGAGCATCGAATCGACCTCATCCCCGGAGCGCCACTTCCAAACAAAGCTCCATACCGTGTCAATCCAGAAGAAACCAAGGAGATTCAACGGCAAGTACAACAACTCATCGACAACGGTCATGTACGTGAAAGCTTAAGCCCATGTGCCATTCCCGTCATACTTGTGCCTAAACCCGATGGAAGTTTCCGCTTGTGTTCCGACTGTAGACCCATAAACGCCATTACCGTTCATTATAGGCACCCCATTCCTCGCTTAGACGATATGCTTGATGAACTTAGTGGAGCCAACTTTTTCTCCAAAATTGATCTTAAAAGTGGCTATTATCAAATCCGCATTCAAGAAGGTGATGAATGGAAAACCGCTTTCAAAACAAAATTTGGCTTATATGAGTGGTTAGTGATGCCTATGGGTTTGTCGGAAGCACCTGGAACTTTCGTGCGTCTTATGCATCATGTGCTTAGACCTTACATTGGAGTCTTTGTTGTGGTTTACTTTGATGATATCCTTGTGTTTAGCAAAACCATGAAAGAGCACATTAATCATGTTAAATCTGTGTTGCAAACCCTCCGAAAGGAAAGCCTTTATGCGAACTTGAAAAAAATGCACTTTTGGCGTTGACAAAGTGGTTTTCTTGGGTTTTGTTGTCTCTTCCAAGGGTGTCCATGTTGATGAAACTAAGATTGAGGCGATTAAAACTTGGCCCCAACCCACCAATTTGCAACAAGTGAGAAGTTTTCTTGGTCTTGCAGGATTTTACCGTCGCTTTATGAAAAACTTTAGCACAATTGCCGCTCCTTTACATGCTTTGAGTAAGAAGAATGCTCCTTTTGTTTGGGGATCTTTGCAATCCACCGCTGTCGATGAGCTCAAGTCTTTACTTACTCATGCTCCGATTCTTGCTTTGCCCAGCTTTGACAAAACTTTTGAGGTTCATTGTGATGCAAGTGGTACCGGAATTGGCGGATTTTTAATGCAAGAAAAACGAGCCATTGCTTATTTTAGTGAAAAACTCTCTGGTGCTCAACTCAATTATACATCTATGAAAAAGAATTGTATGCTTTAGTACGTGTGCTACATGTTTGGGAACGTTACCTTAGACCTCATGAATTTGTCATCCATACCGATCATGAAACGCTTAAGTACTTGAAAGGCCAAACTAAGTTGAACAAGCGTCATGCCAAATGGAGTGAATTCATTGAATCTTTTCCTTATGTGATCAAGTACATTAAGGGTAAGGAAAATGTAGTTGCAGATGCACTTTCACGCATATGCACGCTTGTCACTAAACTTGAGTTGAATGCTATTGGTTTTGAGCATATAAAAGACTTGTATGAGAATGATCCTTATTTTGGTACTCCTTATGCTAAGTGTTTGACACACACGTCTTGGGAACGATACTACATAAAGGATGATTATCTTATGAGAGCTAACAAACTTTGCATTCCCGAGTCTTCTCTTCGTTTGCTCCTTTTGCAAGAGGCTCATGGAGGCGGACTAATGGGACACTTTGGACGCGACAAGACTTTCGCCATGCTCTCCAAGAACTACTTTTGGCCCAAGATGTTTCGTGATGTCTCACGCTTCACCAACCGTTGCTCGACATGTCGCAAAGCTAAGTCAAAAGCTCAATCCCATGGTCTTTACATGCCCCTTCCCATTCCTTATCAACCTTGGGAAGACATTAGCATGGATTTTGTACTTGGTTTGCCTAGAACTCAAAATGGCAAGGATTCCATCTTTGTTGTTGTGGACCGATTTTCTAAGATGGCACATTTCATTCTTTGCAACAAGATAGACGATGCTTCACATATTGCCAATCTCTTTTGTAGGGAAATCTTGCGACTTCATGGAGTACCAAAGACGATTGTCTCGGACCGCGACGTCAAGTTCTTGAGTTACTTTTGGAAGACCCTATGTGCCAAGCTCGGAATCAAGCTATTGTTCTCTTCGGCATACCATCCTCAAACCGACGGCCAAACGGAGGTGACGAACCGTACACTCTCCACTCTACTTCGCGTGTTGATCAAGAAGAACATCAAGGAGTGGGAGGCGTGTCTACCCATCGCCGAGTACGCCTACAACCGTGCAAGACATTCCACGACCGGCAAGTCCCCTTTCGAGGTCGTGTTCGGCTTCAACCCTTTGTCCCCATTGGACATTCTACCTCTTCCTCTACAAGAGCGAACCAACCTCGACGCAAGTGCTCGTGCAAGCTACATCAAGAAGATGCATGAAGATACAAGGCACACCATCGAGCGCCAAGTACAACGACTAGCGACCAAGCTCAACATCAACAAGCAACCCATGGTATTCAACATTGGTGATCTAGTGTGGCTACATCTTCGCAAGGACCGCTTCCCCAACGAACACAAGTCCAAGCTTCTACCTCGCCCGATGGATCTTTCAAGGTTCTAGCGCGCTACAACTACAACGCCTACAAGATCGACCTACCACGAGGCAAGTACAACATGAGCGACATCTTCAACGTCAAGGACCTCGCACCTTTCCATGGTGATGCACCTTTTGATCCGAGGTCGGATCTCTCCCAAGGGGGGGGGGAGATGATGCGGAGCATCCGTCACTCATCCCCATGGACGTGCCTACATCTCCCTCAACACCACTTGGACCCATGACAAGAGCCCGAGCTAAGGCTATCGAAGATAAGGTGAACTCGCTCCTCCCCGAACTCCCTCTTTCTACTCACGAGACATGGCTACTACCTCAGTCAGAGACTCTATGTGTAATCAGGTACATGGAGGTGAGCCAAGGATCTACTACTTGCAAGAGGCAAGACGGCGAGGACCCCAAGCATGTTGAAGAAGAAGAAAAGATGATGCTGAAGCTACAGGCATCGGACGTCCGACCAAGCCCGAACGTCCGATGACTCCCAGGCCACGGACGACCGACGCCCTCCGGACGTCCAACAGCTGAGCATCCGAACCAAATCTACGGACGACCGAGACCACCGGACATCCGACCGATGCACACCCGAATCGAACCTACGGACGACTGACGACTTCCGGACGTCCGGACCGTCACGAAGCTCCGGATGACCGACCCCCTCCGGACATCCAACGCGCCCATGACAGAGCTGATTCTACGGACGCCCGAGCCCGACCGGACGTCCGGACCCTCCCGAGCCTCCGGACGTCCGACACCTTCCGGACGACCGACACCTGAGTGACCGCGCATGCGGGCTGGAGCCCTTGTACCCCTTCGTTTTGACTTCCATTTGCACTAAGACTATAAATAGGACGTCCCCACCTCCTGGTACGGGTAGCATAGGTTTAGCTCATATTTTGTGTGAGAGCCTTGCTCATCCACTTGGCTACTTCTCCTCGTAGCTCAGGACCTCTTCGGAGAAGATCCCCCAAGCGGATTCAAGACCCCTTTCTAGGGAAGACCCTCAAGACCTCCGTACAGAGATGAACTGTTCCTTTGTATCCTTACCTTGGTTGATTGTGGATCTTATGTCACTCTATGTTGTTGGTGATCTAGTACTCGTGTGATTGATTCTATGTCGGTTTAGTGATTCTCCCTCTCGTTTTCCCCGTGTTTCCCCTTTTTGCTTCCGTGTGTTCTTCGTGATTCCCCGTAGGATCCACTCCAAACGTGAAAGATCATCCATCTAGGGTTCCACCCTACATCACTCTACCTAGAGCTTTTCCAAATGTCAAGTATCATTTCCTTAGACCATGAGATTGTGCAACTCCCGGATACCGTAGGAGTGCTTTGGGGATACCAAACGTCACAACGTAACTGGGTGCCTATAAAGGTGCACTACGGGTATCCCCGAAAGTGTCTGTTGGGTTGGCACGAATTGAGACTGGGATTTGTCACTCCGTATAACGGAGAGGTATCTCTGGACCCACTCGGTAATGCATCATCATAATGAGCTCAATGTGACCAAGTGTCTGGTCACGGAATCATGCATTACGGTACGAGTAAAGTGACTTGCCGGTAACGAGATTAAACGAAGTATTGGGATACCTATGATCGAGTCTCGGGCAAGTAACGTACCGATTGACAAAGGGAATT
Source organism: Triticum dicoccoides (assembly GCF_002162155.2). Classification (NCBI taxonomy): domain Eukaryota; kingdom Viridiplantae; phylum Streptophyta; class Magnoliopsida; order Poales; family Poaceae; genus Triticum; species Triticum dicoccoides. The sequence continues at coordinate 629,361,245 of NC_041393.1, read as the reverse complement.
GTATACAGGATTGTTTGAATCCTCGACATCATGGTTCATCTGATGAGATCATCGAGGAGCATGTGGGAGCCAACATGGGTATGTAGTAAACCGAAAGTTGTTCAGAGTCCCGGATGAGATCCCGGACGTCAGGAGGAGTTCCGGAATGGTCCGGAGGTAAAGAATTATATATAGGAAGTCGAGTTTCGGCCATCGGGAAAGTTTTGGGGGTCACCGGTATTGTACCGGGACCACCGGAAGGGTCCCAGGGGTCCACCAGGTGGGGCCACCTATCCCGGAGGGCCCCATGGGCTAAAGTGGTAGGGGAACCAGCCCCAGGTGGGCTGGTGCGCCCCCACCCTTGGGCCCCCCTACGCCTAGGGTTGGAAACCCTAGGGTGGGGGGCGCCTCCACTTGCCTTGGGGGGCAAGGCACCCCCTTGGCCGCCACCCCCCTAGGAGATCCCATCTCCTAGGGCCGGCGCCCCCCCTAGGGGCCTTATATAAAGAGGGGGGAGGGAGGGCAGCCGCACCGATGCACTTGGCGCCTCCCTTCCCCCTTGCTACACCTCTCCTTCTCGCAGACGCTTGGCGAAGCCCTGCCGGGATCCCTGCTGCATCCACCACCAAGCCGTCGTGTTGCTAGATCTTCATCAACCTCTCCTTCCCCCTTGCTGGATCAAGAAGGAGGATACGTCTCCCTGACCGTACGTGTGTTGAACGTGGAGGTGTCATCCGTTCGGCGCTAGGATTTCCGGTGATTTGGATCACGACGAGTACGACTCCCTCAACCCCGTCCCCTTGAACGCTTCTGCTCGATCTACAAGGGTATGTAGATGCACTCCTCTCTCTCGTTGCTAGATGAACTCATAGATTGATCTTGGTGAAACCGTAGGAAATTTTTTATTTTCTGCAACGTTCCCCAACAGTGGCATCATGAGCTAGGTCTATGCGTAGTTCTCTTTGCACGAGTAGAACACAATTTTATTATGGGCATAGATGTTGTCAACTTTCTTGCCACTACTAGTCTTATTTTGCTTCAGCGGTATTGTGGGATGAAGCGGCCCGGACCGACCGTACACGTACGCTTATGTGAGACAGGTTCCACCGACTGACATGCACTAGTTGCATAAGGTGGCTAGCGGGTGTCTGTCTCTCCCACTTTAGTTGGAGCGGATTCGACGAAAAGGGTCCTTATGAAGGGTAAATAGAAGTTGACAAATCACGTTGTGGCTTTTACGTAGGTAAGAAAACGTTCTTTCTAGAACCCTATTGCAGCCAGGTAAAACATGCAACAACAATTAGAGGACGTCTAACTTGTTTTTGCAGCGTATGATTTGTGATGTGATATGGCCAAAAGTTGTGATGAATGATGAATGATATATTGTGATGTATGAGATCATGTTCTTGTAATAGGAATCACGACTTGCTTGTCGATGAGTATGACAACCAGCAGGAGCCATAGGAGTTGTCTTAATTATGGTATGACCTACGTGTCAATCATTTAACGCCATGTAACTACTTTACTTTATTGCTAAACCGTTAGCCATAGTAGTACAAGTAATAGTTGGCGAGCAACTTCATGGAGACACGATGATGGAGATCATGTTGATGGAGATCATGGTGTCATGCCGGTGACGAACTTGATCATGGAGCCCCGAAGATGGAGATGAAAGGAGCTATATGATATTGGCCATATCATGTCACTGTTTAATTGCATGTGATGTTTATTATGTTTATGCATCTTGTTTACTTAGAACGACGGTAGTAAATAAGATGATCCCTCATAATAATTTCAAGAAAGTGTTCCCCCTAACTATGCACCGTTGCGAAAGTTTGTCGTTTCGAAGCACCACGTGATGGTCGGGTGTGATAGATTCTAACGTTCACATACAACGGGTGTAAGACAGATTTACACACGCAAAACACTTAGGTTAACTTGACGAGCCTAGCATGTACAGACATGTCCTCGGAACACAAGAGACCGAAAGGTCGAACATGAGTCGTATGGAAGATACGATCAACATGGAGATGTTCGGCGATGATGACTAGTACGTCTCACGTGATGATCGGACATGGCCTAGTCGACTCGGATCATGTATCACTTAGATGACTAGAGGGATGTCTAATCTGAGTGGGAGTTCATTAAATAATTTGATTAGATGAACTTAATTATCATGAACTTAGTCTAAAAACCTTTGCAAATATGTCTTGTAGATCAAATGGCCAACGCTCATGTCCACCTCAACTTCAACGCGTTCCTAGAGAAAACCAAGCTGAAAGAAGATGGCAGCAACTATACGGACTGGGTCCGGAACCTGAGGATCATCCTCATAGCTGCAAACAAAGATTATGTCCTAGAAGCACCGCTAGGTGAAGCTCCCATCCTAGAAAACCAAGACGTCATGAACGCTTGGCAGTCTCGTGCTGATGATTACTCCCTCGTTCAATGCGGCATGCTTTACAGCTTAGAACCGGGGCTCCAAAAGTGTTTTGAGAAACACGGAGCATATGAGATGTTCGAAGAGCTGAAAATGGTTTTCAAAGCTCATGCCCGGGTCGAGAGATATGAAGTCTCCGACAAGTTCTTTAGCTGTAAGATGGAAGAAAATAGTTCTGTTAGTGAGCACATACTCAAAATGTCTGGGTTGCACAACCGCTTGACTCAGCTGGGAGTTAATCTCCCGGATGACGCGGTTATTGACAGAATCCTTCAGTCGCTTCCACCGAGCTACAAGAGCTTTGTGATGAACTTCCATATGCAGGGGATGGAAAAGGCCATTCCTGAAGTATATTCAATGCTGAAATCAGCAGAGGTAGAAATCAAAAAGGAACATCAAGTGTTGACGGTGTATAAAACCACTAAGTTCAAGAAAGGCAAGGGTAAGAAGAACTTCAAGAAGGACGGCAAGGAAGTTGCCACGCCCGGTAAGCCAGCTGCCAGGAAGTAGTCAAAGAATGGACCCAAGCCTGAGATTGAGTGCTTTTATTGCAAAGGGAAGGGTCACTGGAAGCGGAACTGCCCCAAATACTTAGCGGACAAGAAGGCTGGCAACACTAAAGGTATATGTGATATACATGTAATTGATGTGTACCTTACCAGTGCTCGTAGTAGCTCCTGGGTATTTGATACCGGTGTCGTTGCTCATATTTGTAACTCAAAGCAGGAGCTGCGGAATAAGCAGAGACTGGCGAAGGACGAGGTGACGATGCGCGTCGGGAAAGGTTCCAGAGTCGATGTGATCTCCGTCGGCACGCTACCTCTACATTTACCTATGGGATTAGTTTTAAACCTCAATAATTTTTATTTAGTGCCAGCTTTGAGCATGAACATTGTATATGGATCTCGTTTAATACGAGATGGCGACTCATTTAAATCCGAGAATAATGGTTGTTCTATTTATATGAGAGATATGTTTTATGGTCATGCCCCGATAGTCAATGGTTTATTCTTAACGAATCTCTAACGTGATGTTACACATATTCATAGTGTGAATACCAAAAGATGTAAAGTTGATAACGATAGTCCCACATACTTGTGGCACTGCCGCCTTGGTCACATTGGTGTCAAGCGCATGAAGAAGCTCCATGCTGATGGACTTTTAGAGTCTCTCGATTATGAATCATTTGACACATGCGAACGCTGCCTCATGGGAAAAATGACCAAGACTCCGTTCTCCGGAACAATGGAGCGAGCAACCAACTTACTGGGAATCATACATACTGATGTGTGCGGTCCAATGAGCGTTGAGGCTCACAGAGGATATCGTTATGTTCTTACTCTCACTGATGACTTGAGTAGATATGGGTATGTCTACTTGATGAAACACAAGTCTCAGACCTATGAAAGTTCAAGGAGTTTCATAATTAGGTACAGAATCAACATAACCGAAAAAATAAAGTTCTTACGACCAGATCATGGAGGAGAATATTTAAGTCACGAATTTGGTACGCACTTAAGGAAATGTGGAATCGTTTCACAACTCACGCCACCTGGAACACCTCAGCGTAACGGTGTGTCCGAATGTCGTAATCACACTTTATTGGATATGGTGTGATCTATGATGTCTCTTACCGATTTACCGCTATCTTTTTGGGGATACGCTCTAGAGACCGCTACATTAACTTTAAATAGGGCACCATCTAAATCCGTTAAGACGACACCGTATGAATTATGGTTTGGGAAGAAACCTAAGCTGTCGTTTCTAAAAGTTTGGGGATGCGATGCTTATGTCAAGAAACTTCAACCTGAAAAGCTCGAACCCAAGTCGGAAAAATGTGTCTTCATAGGATACCCTAGGGAAACCATTGGGTATACCTTCTACCTTAGATCCGAAGGCAAGATTTTTGTTGCCAAGAACGGGTCCTTTCTGGAGAAATAGTTTCTCTCGAGAGAAGTAAGTGGGAGGAAAGTGGAACTTGATGAAGTACTACCTCTTGAACTGGTAAGTAGCGCAGCTTAGGAAGATGTTCCTGTGGTGCCTACACCGACTGGAGAGGAAATTAATGATGATGATCAAGGTACTTCAGATCAAGTTGCTACTGAACTTCGTAGGTCCACAAGGACACGTTCCACACCAGAGTGGTATGGCAACCCTGTCCTTGAGATCATGTTGTTAGACAACGGTGAACCTTCGAACTATGAAGAAGTGATGGCGGTCCCAGATTCCAACAAATGGCTTGAAGCCATGCAATCTGAGATAGAATCCATGTATGAAAACAAAGTATGGACTTTGACAGACTTGCCCGATGATCGGCGAGCGATAGAAAACAAATGGATCTTTAAGAAGAAGACGGACGCGGATGGTAATGTTACCATCTATAAAGCTCAACTTGTTGCTAAGGGTTATCGGCAAGTTCAAGGGGTTGACTACGATGAGACTTTCTCTCCCGTAGCGAAGCTGAAGTCCGTCTGAATCATGTTAGCAATTGCCGCATACTATGATTATGAGATATGGCAGATGGACGTAAAAACGGCATTCCTTAACGGTTATCTTAAGGAAGAATTGTATATGATGTAGCCGGAAGGTTTTGTCGATCCTAAAAATGCTAACAAGCTATGCAAGCTCCAGCGATCCATTTATGGGCTGGTGCAAGCATCTCGGAGTTGGAACATTCGCTTTTATGAGATGATCAAAGCGTTTGGGTTTATGCAGACTTATGGAGAAGCCTGCATTTACAAGAAAGTGAGTGGGAGCTCTGTAGCATTTCTCATATTATATGTAGATGACATACTTTTGATGGGAAATGATATAGAACTTTTGGACAGCATTAAGGCCTACTTGAATAAGTGTTTTTCAATGAAGGACCTTGGAGAAGTTGCTTACATATTAGGCATCAAGATCTATAGGGATAGATCGAGACGCCTCATACGTCTTTCACAAAGCACATACCTTGATAAGATATTGAAGAAGTTCAATATGGATCAGTCCAAGAAAGGGTTCTTGCCTGTATTGCAAGGTGTGAGATTGAGCTCGGCTCAATGCCCGACCATGGCAGAAGATAAAGAACAGATGAGTGTCATCCCCTATGCTTCAGCCATAGGATCTATTATGTATGCCATGCTGTGTACCAGACCTGATGTAAACCTTGCCGTAAGTTTGGTAGGAAGGTACCAAAGTAATCCCGGCAAGGAACACTGGACACCGGTCAAGTACATCCTGAAGTACCTGAAAAGGACAAAGGACATGTTTCTCGTCTATGGAGGTGACGAAGAGCTTGTCGTAAAGGGTTACGTCGACGCTAGCTTCAACATAGATCTGGTTGACTCGAAGTCACGAACCGGATGCGTGTATGTTCTGAATGGTGGGGCAGTAAGCTGGTGCAGTTGCAAGCAAAGTGTCGTGGCGGGATCTACATGTGAAGCGGAGTACATGGCAGCCTCGAAGGCAGCGCATGAAGCAATCTAGGTGAGGGAGTTCATCACCGACCTAGGAGTCATACCCAATGCGTCGGGGCCGATCAAACTCTTCTATGACAACACTGGAGCTATTGCACTTGCCAAAGAGCCCAGGTTTCACAAGAAGACCAGGCACATCAAGCGTCGCTTCAACTCCATTCATGAAAATGTTCAAGATGGAGACATAGATATTTGTAAAGTACATACGGAACTGAATGTGGCAGATCTGTTGACTAAACCTCTCCCTAGGGCAAAACATGATCAACACCAGAATTCCATGGGTGTTCGATTCATCACAATGTAACTAGATTATTGAACTCTAGTGCAAGTGGGATACTGTTAGAAATATTCCCTAGAGGCAATAATAAAATGGTTATTATTATATTTCTTTATTCATGATAATTGTCTGTTATTCATGCTATAATTGTATTATCCGGAAATCGTAATACACATGTGAATACATAGACCACAACATGTCCCTAGTGAGCCTCTAGTTGACTAGCTCGTTGATCAACAGATAGTAATAGTTTCCTGACTATGGACAATGGATGTCATTGATAACGGGATCACATCATTAGGAGAATGATTTGATGGAAAAGACCCAATCCTAAGCATAGCTCAAAGATCGTGTAGTTCGTTTAGCTAGAGCTTTTCCAAATGTCAAGTATCATTTCCTTAGACCATGAGATTGTGCAACTCCCGGATACCGTAGGAGTGCTTTGGGTGTACCAAACGTCACAACGTAACTGGGTGACTATAAAGGTGCACTACGGGTATCTCCGAAAATGTCTGTTGGGTTGGCACGAATCGAGACTGGGATTTGTCACTCTGTGTGACGGAGAGGTATCTCTGGGCCCACTCGGTAATGCATCATCATAATGAGCTCAATGTGACCAAGTGTCTGGTCACGGGATCATGCATTACGGTACGAGTAAAGTGACTTGCCGGTAACGAGATTAAACGAGGTATTGGGATACTGACGATCGAGTCTCGGGCAAGTAACGTACCGATTGACAAAGGGAATTGTATACGGGGTTGTTTGAATCCTCGACATCGTGGTTCATCCGATGAGATCATCGTGGAGCATGTGGGAGCCAACATGGGTATCCAGATCCCGCTGTTGGTTATTGACCGGAGAGGCGTCTCGGTTATGTCTGCTTGTCTCCCGAACCAGTAGGGTCTACACACTTAAGGTTCGGTGACGCTAGGGTTGTAGAGATATGAGTATGTAGTAAACCGAAAGTTGTTCGGAGTCCCATATCAGATCCCGGGCATCACGAGGAGTTTCAGAATGGTCCGGAGGTAAAGAATTATATATAGGAAGTCGAGTTTCGACCATCGGGAAAGTTTCGGGGTTCACTGGTATTGTACCGGGACCACCGGAAGGGTCCCAGGGGTCCACCAGGTGGGGCCACCTATCCCGGAGGGCCCCATGGGCTAAAGTGGTAGGGGAACCAGCCCCAGGTGGGCTGGTGCGCCCCCACCCTTGGGCCCCCCTACGCCTAGGGTTGGAAACCCTAGGGTGGGGGGCGCCTCCACTTGCCTTGGGGGGCAAGGCACCCCCTTGGCCGCCACCCCCCTAGGAGATCCCATCTCCTAGGGCCGGCGCACCCCCTAGGGGCCTTATATAAAGAGGGGGGAGGGAGGGCAGCCGCACCGATGCACTTGGCGCCTCCCTTCCCCCTTGCTACACCTCTCCTTCTCGCAGACGCTTGGCGAAGCCCTGCCGGGATCCCTGCTGCATCCACCACCAAGCCGTCGTGTTGCTAGATCTTCATCAACCTCTCCTTCCCCCTTGCTGGATCAAGAAGGAGGATACGTCTCCCTGACCGTACGTGTGTTGAACGTGGAGGTGTCATCCGTTCGGCGCTAGGATTTCCGGTGATTTGGATCACGACGAGTACGACTCCCTCAACCCCGTCCCCTTGAACGCTTCTGCTCGATCTACAAGGGTATGTAGATGCACTCCTCTCTCTCGTTGCTAGATGAACTCATAGATTGATCTTGGTGAAACCGTAGAAAATTTTGTATTTTCTGCAACGTTCCCCAACACTAGCTTGATCTTTCTTGCCATGGGAGAAGTGCTTAGCTTTGGGTTCAATCTTGTGGTGTTCTTACCCAGTGATAGAAAGGGTTGCAAGACACATATTGTATTGTTGCCATCGAGGATAAAAAGATGGGGTTTATATCATATTGCTTGAGTTTATCCCTCTACATTATGTCATCTTGCTTAATGCGTTACACTGTTCTTATGAACTTAATACTCTAGATGCATGCTGGATAGCGGTCGATGTGTGGAGCAATAGTAGTAGATGCAGGCAGGAGTCGGTATACTTGTTATGGATGTGATGCCTATATACATGATCATGCCTAGGTAACGTCCTAATTATTCACTTTTCTATCAATTGCTCGACAGTAATTTGTTCACCCACCGTAATACTTATGCGCTCGAGAGAAGCCTCTAGTGAAATCTATGGCCCCCGGGTCTATCTCTTATCATATTTGTTTCCAATCTACTTTTATATGCATCTTTATTTTCTGCATCTATATTATAAAATACCAAAAATATATTTATCTTATCATACTATCTCTATCAGATCTCACTTTCGCAAGTGGCCGTGAAGGGATTGACAACCCCTTTGTCGCGTTGGTTGCGAGTTCTTTGTTTGTTTGTGTAGGTTCGTGGGACTTGTTGAGGAGCCTCCTACTGGATTGATACCTTGGTTCTCAAAACTGAGGGAAATACTTACGCTACTATTGCTGCATCACCCTCTCCTCTTCGAGGAAAACCAACGCAAGCTCAAGACGTAGCATCCGCCACCATCGTGCCCTCCGGCATCTCGCGCCAGGCCGGCTCCGCGCCGGCTCGTGCCCATGCCGTCGCCGTGTCGGTCCAAGCCTAGACCAACGCCGCCTCCAGCTCCACCTCGGCCCGGTTCCTGTTCTGCCAGGCGAAGGCTTCGGCGTCGTTCGGGTCCAGGCCGAGGTCCGAGTCGCCCCGTCCCTCCTCCTCGGCCAGGCTGGCGAGGTCGGACCGGCTCCTGCGGAACGCGGACCCTTCAGCAGTCGCGGCCTCCGCCGCCGCCCTCGCCAGCGCCATTGGCGACCTAAAGAACAAGGCCGAATAAGCAAAAAAGAGACAAGGTTGGCTCAAGAAATCTAGGCACAAACTGGAAACGATGCTTACCCCGTCAAGACCGGGATCGGGGTCGGCCTCCCGTGCTTCTTCTTGGCCGGCCTCCCAGGCTCGGCCGGGTCCTCCGTGTGCTTCGTGGCCCAGGGTCGCGGCGCGACGCTGTCTTTTCCATGCGGGCGGCTCGTCGCCGCCCCATGCGAGGACCCGGCTCCACCCGCACCGACGCCTCCCCCGCCCAACGCCGCTACACCAACAACCGGCGTCAGCATCTCCTACACCGCGACATGATCAACAATTCAGGGCAAAATGAAGAAGGAAAGATTCAAAACTTACCGGTGCAATGCCCAACGCCGGTGTTGGACTCGGTCACCTCCTCGCTGCTGTGAGCCGCGGGTTCCCCTTGTGCCACCGGCGCCACCTGCGACGGAGCCCGGGCGTAAGGATGCCGAGTCGCGTTCATAAGTATCTCCAGCATCGCCTCGGGACGAATAAGAAGATGCACGACAGCGATGTAACAAGACCAGACGCTCACCTGCGGCGCGGGGTTCGACTGGCTGTACGGTGCCTTGCCGAATCGCCAGTCCTCTCCAAGGTTGGACTTGGAGATGTCATTCACGCCGCGCGCGACCTGTTCCGCAGACAGCCGCGTCGACCCCATGCGATTGGGGTCCTGAAGGCTGATCATTTCGCCAATGAGACAGGAGCACCTCTGAAGAGGAAGGACCTGGTGGGTGATGAACGCGGCAAGGAGGTCGGTGCCGGTGAGCCCCTCCTGCGTCCTCATCACCGCCACTCGCTCACAGAGATTGACGATTTCCTGCGACGGGTGCCGGAGTGAGTAGCCCCAGTTCGTTTTTGCCCACGACGGCGCGATGGCGAAGAGCCGGAGGGTGATGTGGTCCGCGCTGAGGTTGCAGACGTAGAAGAAGGAGTTCTTCCACTTCTTGGAAGAATCCTCGAGCGGGATCTTGGGGAAATCCGCCCCCGACCACTTCGAGATGACTGTGGCGCCACAGTCGGCGAACTCCCCGGCCGGCGGGCCCTGTTGCTTCAAGAAGAAGAAGCGCACCCAGAGGTCGATCGTCGGCTCGACCCCCAGGTACCCGTTGCACAGGGTCACGAAGCCGGAGAGCTGGACGATGGCGCCGGCGCCAAGATGGTGCGGCTGGAGCCCGAAGAACTCCAAGAATGCGCGGAAGAAGGTGCTCGCCGGTAGCCCGAAACCATGCTCGAAATGCGTGAGGAAGACGATGTGCTCCTGCCCAAGGTTGTTAGAATCGCGATTCTGTTATACGATTCTACGACTTTACGATCCGAACTAACCTCTACGATTCTACGATTTTAGTTCTTAGAATCTACGTTTCTACGATCCTGATAGTTAAGATTCTACGATTTGCGATCCTACCATCGAAGCTCCGATCTGATTCAAAATCACGATTCTGACAACCTTGCTCCTGCCCCTCGGGCCGGGGCCTCTGCTCGCCGCGCGGCAGATGTACGCCGACGCCCGTCTCCCGCGGCAGGCGCCGCGAAGACCGAAGATGGGTTATGTCGTCGGTGGTGACAGTCGAGCCCATCCAGGAGCCCGACGGCAGTGACATCGACGGAAGAACCTCACCGCTGATGACAGCAAGCGGCGGCCTGATGGAGAGCACTGTACATGACTCGAATCGGCTATGCCCTGACGATCGACAAGACGGGGCACAGTCCCCCTAGGCACACGGGACCCGCACCTAGGGGAACTCGGCGAACCACAAGCCCACAAGCGGGACCCAGCCCGGTACCCCAGACACTGACGATACGGACCCACCGACTTGGCATAGTACCATTGTAACCCTGGGTGGGTTGATCTATAACCCCCCCCCCCCCGGAACCCACACCTACAGGGGCATGACGAAGCAGAGAGCGAGACATTTGTAAGAGACGCAAGAGAAACGCAAGAAAGTATAGCACTAGCCACCCAATGGCGACACCGGGGAGAAGGAGCAGCCCAAGCCTTGGCCAGTATCCTTCCTCCTCCATACAGCTCCAGGAGCGACATTGTACTATCGATCATCCAACTAAACTCGGCTGGACTAGGGGTGTTATCTCTCTGGAGAGCCCCGAACCTGGGTATGTCCTGTGTCCCGCGCCCAAGCATGCCAACCTCGCCTCTGGAGCCCACCAGCGCCCTCGAGCCTCCTCCTTTCTTTAGCCATCCCTTGGCATCTGCCGTGCGCCCACCACGACAGAGCCCCCTTCTTCTTCTTCTTTCTTGACCTTCTCCCTAGATGGGAGAAGGATTTCCCCTCTGGTCCTTGGCTCCCATGGCATGGGATGGGCGAGAGCCCCTTCGAGATTGGATCTGTCTCTCTGTCTCTTTCTGTTTCTGCGTTCCCAGATTCTGCCATTTCACCGTTTCTTTTATATCTGGAGATCCGTAACTCCGATTGGTTTGAAACCTTCACCCAAATTTTTCTCCGAAAATTAGCTTTCTTGCGGCAAAAGAAGAGCGCCAACCGTGTTACGGGGTGACCACGAGGGTCAGTGGCGCGCCCCCTGCCTCGTGGCCCCCTCGGGCACCGTCTCGCGATGATTCGTCTTCCCAAAAATCACAAATATTCTAAAAATATTCTCTGTCTGTTTTAATCTTGTTTGGACTCTGTTTGATATGGGGTTTCTATGAAACATAAAACATGCAACAAACAGGAACTGGCGCTGGGCACTGGATCAATATGTTAGTCCCAAAAATAATATAAAAAGTTGCCAAAAGTATATGAAAGTTGAAGAATATTGGCATGGAACAATAAAAAAATTACAGATACGACGAAGATGTATCAACTACCTCAAAGCCCGGCCGTTGTGGGACAAGGCTGAGCAGCACCTGATTGCTAAAGGGGTCGAACCAGAGACATTGCACTAGCCAGACCGTTGTAGGACTTGGTTCTTCGGGGCTGGTGGAACATTGGACCCTGAAACAAGGAAGTGCTGCTGGATGGACGAGCAACGTGCAACACCCATCAAGAAGCTTCAGAAAGCAATCAACGAAGTGCGGGAAGGGAAGTTCGTTCCCGACAGAGAGAACAACGAGCTCACAAGGGCCCTCAGGAATCCTGAGCACCCTAGACGAACACGAGGCACGCCAGGCTCCGTTGTGTGGAAGGTTGGGTTTCCTGACGCAGGCGGTTACAAAACCCAAGAGAGGAGGAGAAAAGTGGAGCAGAGCGAACTGCAGGAGCTTAAGGCAAGGGTAAGAAAGCTAGAGGAACGAGATGCTGAGAACCAGCAGCTGCGAGATCCTACCCAAGATGCTACCCCAGAAGCTACCCCGCCATCTTAGCAAAGAAGCACTGTGGCTTCCACCGAGCTCGTTTAGCAGCCTGACTTGACGGGTCCTAGCTACCACGTGGTTTATCATGGATTCACGCCAGTGCCACCTTATGACGCAATGGGATAGGCTCAATGTCAAGGCGGTTGTCGGCTCTATGTTCCCTCCTTCACCCGGAGCAACTTTTCACTGCCGTCTGATTCCACAAGGCTATGCTGTTGTGATGGTGGACGAAATAACGGAGGGATTTGAGGAGCTCCAGCTTAACCACCCTACAGGTGATGGGGAGATTCAGCTGGGTCTTTCTATGCATACTCCGTGTCTATGGCGGAAGGAGCACATCAAGCTTCTGAACTTCACGGCTCTTGCTAGTCAGCTCGGCACTCCGCCTCCTCCCCCTCCTCCTCCTCCTCCGGCGAGTGATCAAGGAACTCTGCCTCCTGCTCCGGCGCGTGAGTGCGGCAGTACTCTGCCTGCTCCAGCCCGTCCGAGCAGCCCGCCTCCTCCTTTGCCGCCTCATAAGCGACAGCGGAACACAGACACCACCGCTCCGGTGCGTCGTAGCAGTCCGCCTTCGGCTGCTCCACCTCTTAACCAACAAAAGAAGACAGCCGCAGTCGCTCCGGCTGCTCCGGCGTCTAGCAGTAACGCCAGAGGCGGGAGGCAATACAGATACGGTCCATCGTCTCTCAAGCCTCTAGAATGGGAGGCAGTACATCCAGAAGCACAACAAAGAAAAGGGAAACAAATTCCCCAGCTCGGCGAACAAGCGAATCAATCATGCCCCCCGCTCAATGTGTCTAGCGATATCGTCGCTAATCTTACCGGGGTGCTGCCGGGGACCAATCCTGGAGATTACATGGCTGACGATAATTTTTGGAACAATGGAGGTGGACATATTAAGATTCGAGCACGGGAAGCCTCTCGTCAGACCTACTTCCCTAACAACCATGATACGAAGATCCCATGATTGGTACATGGACATCTAGAGGAAGTCTGGGAAAATACTTTGTCGCTATTGGTTAATGAGGAGCACGACCTCGTTGGAATTGATCTGTTGTTAGTTCCATATGAGGAGTTCTTCCAGTTTTACAATCAAAAGGCCCTCGATAAAGCAATCATCACTTGCTACTGTCTATAAGTACTACTTCTCTATAATTACTTATGTCTCTATATATAGCTCAGCTCTTTCATTGCATGTATATATAATTACCCTCACTATATTATGCAGATTGAAGATCGCCGAATTGAAGAAAAGAGAAGTAGGTGATATTGGGTTCATTAACACAAATCTCATGGATGAATGGAGTGTTAAACATGATGCCAGACAAACCGAGGCCAAGGTGCTCGCATCGTTATTTCAAAATCAAAACAAAGTTACAATACTCTTTCCTTACGAATACAAGTGAGTGTTACTGTCTTGTGCACATTTGGTTTCCCTTATTACTCGAGGTTATAGTAATGTAATTGATGAGTTATGCATGCATGCGTAGGTTCCACTTTATTCTGCTAGAGATTAAGCTTGAGCAGGGACTAGTAACCTCATAGACTCCAAACGAAAAAATCTGGAGGAGTATGCGACCATGACTAAAATGCTCGAGAAGTAAGTTCAATCGATCATTATCGCACCATATCGGCAACTTTGTTCAATTCCTGATATGAAGTAATTGTTTTCTTTGTCTGGTACGGTTTGGAAAAAGTTCACCGCACAAGCTCCGGGACTGCCGACGCAACTGCGATTTGACCACCCGAAAGTAAGTACGAGCTACTAGCTAGTTCCGCGCATCAACCGTTGATTCTAACTAGTTTCATCAATACCATTTAGCATGCTTGCTTATCAGTTTGATTGACCTCTATTACTTGTAAAGTGGTTGTGGCAGGTACCCGGGAAGGATTTGTGTGGATACTACATTTGCGATTTCATCCACCACACCACCTATGAGCGGGGCTACTCTAAACAACAATATGAAGTGCGTAAAGAATAATATTCACAATTTTATTTTATTACCATCATTTGTGTTCAGTTTCATTCATATATATGTATTGACCCCCTTCTTGAAATTAGATGTGGCAGACGCGGGGTGAACTCCTACCACAAGATCGCATATGAACAATTCAAGAGAAATTGGTGGGATTCTTTCTTGACCATGCCATCGACAAACACGGAGAATACCATGTGGAAGTTGAGTTCAGATGTTAGGGGACGTAAGAGATCTAACAACACCCCTTAAGACCTTATTCTGCACCTCAAAATGCTTATTCTGCTAACACCCACCCCGACCCGTGCCCATCCCCACCTTCTTCCTTCCTCAAACCACACGCACCCAATCCCCCGATCCCCCACCTTCTTCCCCGCCGGGGCACCACACCCACCTTCTTCCCTGCCGCCCCACCCCACCTTCTTCCTCGCTGGGGACCCCGCACCCCCACCTTCTCCTTCTTCCCAGACGCCCCCCCACAACCCACGTTCATCCTTGCAGGCCCCTCACGCACCGGCCACCGTGGCCTCCAGCACCACCTCCACATCCACTGGCCGCCGGCCACCTTGCCTACCCCAGCGCGAGTCCTTCCCCTTTCCTATTCCTCCACCTGGACCCCGGCGACTGACAGATCTGAGCCCCCTGCCCTCCCGCGCCTTCTCCATGGCCTCCTCCCCAGCCAGTGGCTGCACTCGCCAAGCCCGACCTCGCTGGAACCCCGCAACAAACCCCGACCCCGACGGGATCCCACCCACCTCCAGTGGCTCGGACCACCTTGCCTCCGCCACGAAACGGCCACCCACTGTCGCCCGGATCTGGCTACCCCGCGCCGCCCAACCCCACCCTCCAATGGATCTCGTCGACCCAATGATCCCCGGCGCACAAGGCCATCCCTGGCGGCTCCCACACCCCGGTGTGCAACGGTCCCTAGCACCCCTCGGATCCCGACGAGCCTTGCTCTCCGGATCCATGCTCTTCCACCCCCACTCACCCTCCCGGTGTCCTTCTTCTTCCCCATCTCAAGCCCTCCCCTACCCACCTTCTTCCGCGGCGGCGACCCACTTCTTCCCCGTCGCAGGTCCTTCCCTCCCCTGCCTACCTTCTTCCACTGCACCATGGGTTCTTCCCGAAAATCGCAGCACCACCCCGAGCCCGTCGCGCATCTGATCCACTCGTTAGCGGCGCACACGCAGTCCCCCCCCCCACGACGGCGTGCAGTACGGCACTCGCACTAGTGCAGCCCGCTGGCTGCACCTACGCACGTCGACCGTGAAGTCCCCAGGATGAAGACGTCGTGGAGCGTGGGGTGCAGCTCATTTTGTCTCATCGCGCAGCTCGTTGCGGCTCAGGTTGCAGCTTATTTTAGTTCACTATGTTCTTCTATGCAGCAAAAAAGGATGTGCAGCTTGGCGTTTGTGAGGAGCGAGATGTGCAGATCGGTTAGAGCAAGATTGTAGCTTGCTGTACCTAATTTTAAATTTTAGTTTTGCTTTTGAAGAGTATCTTTGCAGTTAACTTTGTGATCGGCGTAATTCATGTGCGAGTCTGTTGGCTATACAACTGTTCTATTTTAATATTGTTTGCAATTCTTGTGTTGCAGTCCACTACATAAAGGGTGCAGTACACTTCGGCGATGCTGGGATTGCATCCAGGATTTGCAAAAACAAAAAAGAACTTGGTTTGCCACTGGAGATGGTCTAGTGTAGTTCGGCTGGGTGCCCCACGCGGTTCACACTTTGTTTTTTCATAGCATGGAGTTCGCTAGTAAAACCTTTGTTGACCATTATGTGTGAAAAAAAAAGATTAAACTAGAGCAAAGGGAATAGTGGATGCGGTTCACTACAATGTTAGTTTGGTTATGTAAAAATAATGAATGAATATGTATGTTTTGAAGCTCACTTTGTTCTCTCACGAAGTTCGCCATAAAAACTCCTTCGTGGTTTTCCGAAACAAAAACACTTCGAAAGGCAGCTCACTTCTCATTACATGTGGTTCACTTGCTCAGTCCTTGCGGTCCACTCGCCCGATCTATGCACGTAAAAAATATTGAGTTTGGAAAAATCTCAAGCGGTTCACTTTTGGTAGTGTCGCGGCCCGTTTACGGTAGTTTCGAGGTTCACTTTTTGTAGTATTGCGGCTCACCAACACTCGGCATGAAGTGCACTTCACCTTGTTTGGGAAAAAATACATTCCAAAAAAAGGAATCATGCAGTGCACTTGTCGGTCTGATGAAGTGCAGCTTTTTGTCTGATGTAGTGCGGTTTTCAGTCGGATGAAGTACCCATGTCGATTTTGGTGTCGCGAAAAACAGAGTGTCCGCATTTTAGTAAATTTAAAACTGCTCTTAAACCATAAGGACTTAGAGAGAGTGTTCTACATGAAAAAGTTTCGTCTCGTCGATATCTTTCCAACGGCATATCATTTGAATCATTTCAACAACCGGTTTGTAAAAAATTCAAAAAAAAAACGGCCGCTGCCACTCGTCCTCCGCCGCATGATTTTCAAAATTAACTTAAAATCGTAAGCAATCTCAAAACCATTCCTACATATGATAGTTGCGCCTTGTCCATAGATTTCCAACGACATATTACACGCCTCGTTTCAACAAACGGTTCAAAAACTAGAGCGAAAACAGTACCGAAAATTTGAAAAAATTTGAAAAATAGAATTCCGCGATTTAGTAAATTTGAAACTGCTCTTAAACCGTCATGAACTAGAGAAAGATTTATATGTAAAAAAGATGCTCCTCAACGATATCTATCCAACGGCGTATCATTTGCTTCATTCCGACAAGCAGTTTAGAAAAAAAACGCGAAAAAACGCCCGCTGCCACTCGTCATCCGCCGCACTATTTTCAAAACTGCTCTTAAACCGTGTGGAATGTCGAAAAGTGTTCAACATGTAGAAGTTGCGCATAATCCATATCTTTTCAATGGTATATTACACGCCTCATTTCGATAAATGGTTAAAAAATTAGAGCGAAAACAGTACCGAAAAAACACCGCGTGCAATTTTTTTCGACACGAAGTTCACTAGTCTCTATTGCAGTGCTCGTCATCAAAATGATGCAGTGCGCTTCTGTTGAGCGTGCAGTGCCGAAGTGGTGTGCAGAATAGTTATTCTGCTAATATTAGCAGAATAGAATGTCTATATATATATATATATATATATAGCCAATAGCGTCAGATAGATATACGAAAAACTTGTCGATCACTTCTCTCTGTTTATATATGTTAAGGACGATCTTCTGTACTTAATGGTTTCCTTCATTTGCTTACTAGCTAGCTAGCGTGTCGAGTCCTTTCTATACGTAACGTCGACCAAGCACGGAGATAAGAGAGGACACGCCTCTATATTAGCTAGCTAACACAATATATGAAACCCCTAAATTAACCCTACAAGACCCCCCAATCCCCCCCTCAGAAAAAAACCAGCCCCTGAACTACTGACGCGTGGAAGCTTTTTGGTCCCGGTTGGTGGCACCAACTGGGACAAAAGGACCCCCTGCATGGGCAAGCCTCTACGGCCATGTGGAGCCCTATCTGTCCCGGTACCCGATCGAACCGGGACTAAAGGTAGGGGGCTTTAGTTACGACCCTTTAGTCCCGGTTCGGGAATCGGGACAAATGGCCCTCATGAACCGGTTCGAGTGGGGGTTTTTCTACTAGTGTGCATACACCGATCTAATCTTCTAGATGAATGATTCCTTGTTGGTTCTAATTTTTTTTATTGGGGCCTGCTTGTTGCACTCTACATTGGTTTCAAGCTGGACGAGACCTATACGCTGAGCAAGAATTTTGTACAATTTGTATTTCAATAAAAACATTTTTCCCTACAGACGCCTTTTGTATACCAATATTATTATTTTTTTGAAATTACTGATTCGACATGAATCATGGTGGAAAATAAATCGTGTATCCTGTATATACATTTTCTCACTCAATTCTTGTAGAAGTCCTATTAACCATTATAAAGTTTGTTTTGCAAATACATTAATACATTTCATGTTGAATTCAATATACCATAGCATTCTGGTGATACATTTTCCCTATTTTCTGCATTTGTGGAATATGACATTCCAAAGATAGTCTTTTTCTTTTATTTTCTTAAATATGTAAT
>NC_041393.1:629314842-629342338 GCF_002162155.2 Triticum dicoccoides | reverse complement strand
TGCCCTAAAAGATAGTCACTGGAACAACTTCCACTTTTTCCAAGTAAAAGGTATTATAGAACATCAAAGTATTTCTGGGGCCTTTTAAGTCTTGTCAAAATTGTCATATAAATCTCAGAGCGCAATCAATGACTTATGGACCTGAATGTTAGGTAGATGACGGTTTAGATTGGACATATGAACGACATATGGGTTGCACACAATGGATTTCCGAGCATATGGTTAGATATTTGTAGAAGTTGACCATGTTAGAACTTGTGCATTTGAGAAAAAAAAGAGCAAATAATTAGGAAGATAGATTAAAAAAAGCCAATAAGAACTAGTACTATTGTTGCTACAAATGCTTCTCATATTACGTATAACACTAACACATACATACAACTAAATCACAAGAGAGGGAACTTTTTCATGATTAGAAAAATTCTCTAAAACATATTCAAAGGATGAGACTCTTGATCATTGATTAATATGCATTTTGCACAAAAATATCCAACTGTCTAGTAGGCTAAGTGTACGTTGCACATTCGCACACAATTTTCTTGTATTTCTCCTGATTGCTGCAAATGAAGCTAAAGCAGTGAACAAATCTTTCTCCAATTATGCAGAAAAGATTTAACAAGCATAAACTGTTGGGGAACGTAGTAATTTCAAAAAAAAATCCTACGCACACGCAAGATCATGGTGATGCATAGCAACGAGTGGGAAGAGTGTGTCCACCTACCCGTGTAGACCGTAAGCGGAAGCGTTAGCACAACGCGGTTTATGTAGTCGTACGTATTCACGTCCCGACTGATCAAGCACCGAAAGCACGACACCTCCGAGTTCTTGCACATGTTCAGCTCGATGACGTCCCTTGAACTCTGATCCAGCCGAGTGTCGAGGGAGACTTCCGTCAGCACGACGGCATGCTGACGATGATGATGTTCTACCGACGCAGGGCTTCGCCTAAGCACCGCTACGATATTATCGAGGTGGATTATGGTGGAGGGGGGCACCGCACACGGCTAATAGATCAATGATCAATTGTTGTGTCTAGAGGTGCCCCCCTGCCCCCGTATATAAAGGAGCAAGAAGGAGGGGGCGGCCGACCAGGACGGGGTGTGCCAAGGGGAGTCCTACTCCCACCGGGAGTAGGACTCCCTCCTTTCGTTGTTCAAGTAGGAGAGGGGGAAGGAAGGGAGAGAGGGGAGGAAGGAAAGGGGGGCCCCGCCCCCCCTCCCCCTCCTTGTCCAATTCGGACTAGAGGGGGAGGGGGCGCGCGGCCTGCCCTGGCCGCCCCTCCTTTTCTCCACTTTGGGCCCATGTGGCCCATTAACCCCCCCCCCCCTCATGGGGGGAGGGGGTCCGATAACCCCCCAGTACTTCGGTATATATCCGATAACCCCCGAAACCATTCCGGTGTCCGAATATAGTCGTCCAATATATCAATCTTCATGTCTCGGCCATTTCGAGACTCCTCGTCATGTCCGTGATCACATGCAGGACTCTGAACTATCTTTGGTACATGAAAACATATAAACTCATAATATAACCGTCATCTAACTTTAAGCGTGCGGACCCTCCGGGTTCGAGAATAATGTAGACATGACCGAAACACGTTTTCGGTCAATAACCAATAGCGGAACCTGGATGCTCATATTGTCTCCCACATATTCTATGAAGATCTTTATAGGTCAAACCGCATAACAACATACGTTGTTCCCTTTGTCATCGGTATGTTACTTGCCCTTCGATCATCGGTATCTCAATACCTAGTTCAATCTCGTTACCGGCAAGTGTCTTTACTCATTATGCAATGCATCATCTCGTAACTAACTCATTAGTCACATTGCTTGCAAGGCTTATGGTGATGTGCATTACCGAGAGGGCCCAGAGATACCTCTCCGACAATTGGAGTGGCAAATCCTAATCTCAAAATATGCTAACCCAACAAGTACCTTCGGAGACACCTCTAGAGCACCTTTATAATCACCCAAGTACGTTGTGACGTTTGGTAGCACACAAAGTGTTCCTCCGGTAAACGGGAGTTGCATAATCTCATAGTTATAGGAACATGTATAAGTCATGAAGAAAGTAGTAGCAACATACTAAACGATCAAGTGCTAAGCTAACAGAATGGGTCCAGTCAATCACATCATTCTCTCAATGATGTGATCCCGTTAATCAAATGGCAACTGTTTTGTCCATGGCTAGGAAACATAACCATATTTGATAAACGAGCTAGTCAAGTAGAGGCATACTAGTGACACTCAGTTTGTCTATGTATTCACATATGTATCATGTTTTCGGTTAATACAATTCTAGCATGAATAATAAACATTTATCATGATATAAGGAAATAAATAATAACTTTATTATTGCCTCTAGGGCATATTTCCTTCAGTCTCCCACTTGCACTAGAGTCAATAATCTAGATTACACAGTAATGACTCTAACGCCCATGGAGCCTTGGTGCTGATCATGTTTTGCTCGTGGAAGAGGCTCAGTCAACGGGTCTGCAACATTCAGATCCGTATGTATCTTGCAAATCTCTATATCTCCCACCTGGACTTGGTCTCGAATGGAGTTGAAGCGTCTCTTGATGTGCTTGGTCTTCTTGTGATATCTGGATTTCTTTGCCAAGGCAATTGCACCAGTATTGTCACAGAAGATTTTCATTCGACCCGATGCACTAGGTATGACACCTAGATCGGATATGAACTCCTTCATTCAGACTCCTTCATTTGCTGGTTCTGAAGCAGCTATGTACTCCGCTTCACATGTAGATCCCGCCACGACGCTTTGTTTAGAACTGCACCAACTGACAGCTCCACCGTTCAATATAAACATGTATCCGATTTGTGATTTAGAATCGTGTGGATTAGTGTCAAAGCTTGCATCGACGTAACCATTTACGACTAGCTCTTTGTCACCTCCATAAACGAGAAACATATCCACCGTTCAGGTATTTCAGGATATTCTTGACCGCTGTCCAGTGATCCACTCCTGGATTACTTTGGTACCTCCCTGCTAAACTTATTGCTAAGCATACATCAGGTCTGGTACACAGCATCGCATACATGATAGAGCCTATGGCTGAAGCATAGGGAACTTCTTTTATTTTCTCTCTATCTTCTGCAGTGGTCAGGCATTGAGTCTGACTCAATTTCACACCTTGTATTACAGGCAAGAACCCTTTCTTTTCTTGATCCATTTTGAACTTTTCAAAACTTTATCAAGGTATGTACTCTGTGAAAGTCCAATTAAGCGTCTTTATCTATCTCTATAGATCTTGATGCCCAATATGTAAGGAGCTTCATCGAGTTCTTTCATAGAAAAACTTTTATTCAAGTATCCTTTTATGTTATCCAGAAATTCTATATCATTTCCAACCAATAATATGTCGTCTACATACAGTATTAGAAATGCTACAGAGCTCCCATTCACCTTTTTGTAAATACAGGCTTCTCCAAAAGTCTGTATAAAACCATATGCTTTGATTACACTATCAAAGCGTTTATTCCAACTCCGAGAGGCTTGCACCAGTCCATAAATGGATCGCTAGAGCTTGCACACTTTGGTAGCATCCTTTGGAACGACAAAACCTTCTGGTTGCATCATATACAACTCTTCTTCCAGAAATCCATTCAGGAATGCAGTTTTGACATCCATTTGCCAAATTTAATAATCATAAAATGTAGCAATTGCTAACATGATTCAGACAGACTTAAGCATCTCTACGGGTGAGAAAGTCTCATCGTAGTCAACCCCTTGAACTTGTCGAAAACCTTTCGCAACAAGTCAAGCTTTGTAGACAGTAATATTACCATCAGCGCCACTCTTCTTCTTGAAGATCCATTTATTCTCAATGGCATGCCGATCATCGGGCAAGTCAACCAAAGTCCACACTTTGTTCTCATACATGGATCCCATCTCTGATTTCATGGCTTCAAGCCATTTTGCGGAATCTGGGCTCATCATCACTTCCTCATAGTTCATAGGTTCATCATGGTCTAGTAACATGACTTCTAGAATAGGATTACCGTACCACTCTGGTGCGGATCTTACTGTGGAAGACCTACGAGGTTTGGTAGCAACTTGATCTGAAGTTTCATGATCATCATCATTAACTTCCTCACTCATTGGTGTAGGAATCACTGGAACTGATTTCTAAATTGAACTACTTTCCAATAAGGGAGAACGTACAATTATCTCATCAAGTTCTACTTTCCTCCCACTCACTTCTTTCGAGATAAACTCCTTATCTAGAAAGGATCCATTCTTTAGCAACGAATGCCTTGCCTTCGGATCTGTGATAGAAGGTGTATCCAATAGTTTTCTTTGGGTATCCTATGAAGACGCATTTCTCCGATTTCGGTTCGAGCTTATCAGATTGAAGCTTTTTCACATAAGCATCGCAGCACCAAACTTTTAAGAAATGACAACTTTGGTTTCTTGCCAAACCACAGTTCATAAGGTGTTGTCTCAACGGATTTTGATGGTGCCCTGTTTAAAGTAAATGCAGCTGTCTTTAATGCATAACCCCAAAACAATATTGGTAAATTGGTAAGAGACATCATAGATCGCACCATATCCAATAAAGTGCGGTTACGACGTTCAGACATACCATAACACTGTGGTGTTCTAGGTGGCGTGAGCTGTAAAACTATTCCACATTGTTTTATATGAAGGCCAAACTCGTAACTCAAATATTCTACTCCACGATCAAATCGTAGAAACTTGATTTTCTTGGTACGATGATTCTCCACTTCACTCTGAAATTCTTTGAACTTTTCAAATGTTTTAGACTTGTGTTTCATTAAGTAGATATACTCATATCTGCTCAAATCATCTTGTGAAGGTCAGAAAATAACGATGCCCACCACGAGCATCAATACTCATTGGATCGCATACATTAGTATGTAATATTTCCAATAAGTCACTAGCTCGTTCCATTTTTCCGGAGAACGGAGTTTTAGTCATCTTGCCCATAAGGCACGGTTCGCAAGAATCAAATGATTCATATTCAAATGATTCAAAAAATCCATCTTTATGGAGTTTCTTCATGCGCTTTACACCGATATGACCCAAACAGCCACGAATATGTTGCACTATAATATCAACTTTGCATCTTTTGGCATCAATATTATGAATATGTGTATCACTATGATCGAGATCCAACAAACTATTTTCATTGGGTGTATGACCATTGAAGGTTTTATTCATGTAAATAGGAAAAAAATTATTCTCCGACTTTAAATGAATAACTGTATTGCAATAAACGTGATCAAATCATATTCATGCTCAATGCAAACGCCAAATAACATTTATTTAGGTTCAACACTAATCTCGAAAGTATAGGGAGTGTGCGATGATGATCATATCAATCTTGGAACAACTTCCAACACACATCGTCACTTCACCCTCAACTAGTCTCTGTTTATTCTATAACTCCTGTTTTGAGTTACTAATCTTAGCAACCGAACAAGTATCAAATACTCAGGGGCTACTATAAACACTAGTAAGGTAGACATCGATAACCTGTATATCAAATATACCCTTGTTCACTTTGCCATCCTTCTTATCCACCAAATATTCAAGGCATTTCCGCTTCCAGTGACCATTTCCTTTGCAGTAGAAGCACTTAGTTTCAGGCTTTGGTCCAGCTTTGGGCTTCTTCACGGGAGTGACAACTTTCTTGCCATTCTACTTGAAGTTCCCTTTCTTTTCCTTTGCCCTTTTCTTGAAACTAGTAGTCGTATCAATCATCAACACTTGATGCTCTTTTCTTGATTTCTACCTTCGTCGATCATGAAGAGCTCGGGAATCATTTTTTCATCCCTTGCATTAGAGTTCATCACGAAGTTACAGTAACTTGGTGATGGTGACTAGAGAACTCTGCCAATCACTATCTTATCTGCAAGATTAACTCCCACTTGATTCAAGCGATTGTAGTACTCAGACAATCTAAGCACTTGCTCACTAGTTGAGCAATTCTCATCCATCTTTCAGGCGAAGTATTTGTCAGAGGTCTCATACCTCCTGACACGGGCATGAGTCTGAAATACCAATTTCATCTCATGGAACATCTCATATGTTCTGTGACGTTTCAAAAACATTTTTGTAGTCCCGGTTCTAAGCCATAAAGCATGGTGCACAAAACTATCAACTAGTCATCATATTGAGCTAGCCAAACGTTCATAACGTCTTCATCTGCTCCTGCAATAGGCCCGTCACCTAGCGGTGCATCAAGGACATAATTCTTCTGTGCAGCAATGAGGATAAATCTCAGGTCACGGACCAAGTCCGCATCATTGCTACTAACATCTTTCAGCATAGTTTTTCTCTAGGAACACATTAAAATTCAACGGAACAACAGCACGAGCCATCTATCTACAATCAACATAGACATGCAAAATACTATCAAGTACTAAGTTCATGATAAATTTAAGTTCAATTTAATCATATTACTTAAGAACTCCCACTTAGATAGACACCCCTCTAATCATCTTAAGTGATCACGTGATCCAAATCAACTAAACCATTACCGATCATCACGTGAAATGGAGTAGTTTTCAATGGTGAACATCGTTATGTTGATCATATCTACTATATGATTCACGCTCGACCTTTCGGTCTTAGTGTTCCGAGGCCATATCTGCATATGCTAGGCTCGTCAAGTTTAACCTGAGTATTCTGCGTGTGCAAAACTAGCTTGCACCCGTTGTAGATGGACGTAGAGCTTATCACACCCGATCATCACGTGGTGTCTGGACACGACAAACTTTGGCAACGGTGCATACTCAGGGAGAACACTTTTATCTTGAAATTTAGTGAGAGATTATCTTATAATGTTATGTGTTAACCAAAGCAAGATAAGATGCATAAAGGATAAACATCACATGCAATCAATATAAGTGATATGATATGGCCATCATCATATTGTGCTTGTGATCTCCATCTTCGAAGCACCGTCATGATCACCATCGTCACCGGCGCGACACCTTGATCTCCATCGTAGCATCGTTGTCGTTTCACCATCTATTGCTTCTACAACTATCGCTACCGCTTAGTGATAAAGTAAAGCAATTACA
Organism: Triticum dicoccoides; assembly: GCF_002162155.2. Lineage (NCBI taxonomy): Eukaryota > Viridiplantae > Streptophyta > Magnoliopsida > Poales > Poaceae > Triticum > Triticum dicoccoides. The sequence continues at coordinate 629,335,265 of NC_041393.1, read as the reverse complement.
GGGCGATGGCATTGCATACAATAAAGCGACAACCATATGGCTCCTGCCAGTTGCCGATAACTCAGTTACAAAACATGATCATCTCATACAATAAAATATAGCATCACGTCTTGACCAAATCACATCAGAACATGCCCTGCAAAAACAAGTTAGACGTCCTCTACTTTGTTGTTGCAAGTTTTACGTGGCTGCTACGGGCTGAGCAAGAATCGTTCTTACCCTCGCATCAAAACCACAACGATAGTTCGTCAAGTTAGTGTTGTTTTAACCTTCTCAAGGACCGGGAGTAGCCACACTCGGTTCAACTAAAGTTGGAGAAACTGACACCCGCCAGCCACCTATGTGCAAAGCACGTCGGTAGAACCAGTCTCACTTAAGCATACACGTAATGTTGGTCCGGGCCGCTTCATCCAACAATACCGCTGAACCAAAGTATGACATGTTGGTAAGCAGTATGACTTGTATCGCCCACAACTCACTTGTGTTCTACTCGTGCATATAACATCAACACATAAAACCTAGGCTCTGATGCCACTGTTGGGGAACGTAGTAATTTCAAAAAAAAATCCTACGCACACGCAAGATCATGGTGATGCATAGCAACGAGGGAGAAGAGTGTGTCCACGTACCCTCGTAGACCATAAGCGGAAGCGTTAGCACAACGTGGTTGATGTACTCGTACGTCTTCATGGCCCGACCGATCAAGCACCAAAAGCACGACACCTCCGAGTTCTTGCACACGTTCAGCTCGATGACGTCCCTTGAACTCCAATCCAGCCGAGTGTCGAGGGAGAGTTCCGTCAGCACGACGGCGTGGTGACGATGATGATGTTCTACCGATGCAGGGCTTCGCCTAAGCGCCGCTACGATATTATTGAGGTGGATTATGGTGGAGGGGGCACCGCACACGGCTAATAGATCAATGATCAATTGTTGTGTCTACAGGTGCCCCCTGCCCCCGTATAAAAAGGAGCAAGGGGTAGGGGGCGGCTGGCCAGGAGGGGGCGCGCCAAGGGGAGTCCTACTCCCACCGGGAGTAGGACTCCCTCCTTTCTTTGTCCAAGTAGGAGAGGTGGAAGGAAGGGAGAGAGGGGAGGAAGGAAAGGGGGGCGCCGCCCCCCTCCTTGCCCAATTAGGACTAGAGGGGGAGGGAGTGCGCGTCCTGCCCTGGCCGCCCCTCCTCTTCTCCACTTTGGGCCCATGTGGCCCATTAACCACCGGGGGGGTTCTGGTAACCCCCCGGTAATCTGGTATATATCCGATAACCCCCGAAACCATTCCAGTGTCCAAATATAGTCGTCCAATATACCAATCTTCATGTCTCGACCATTTCGAGACTCCTCGTCATGTCCGTGATCACATCCGGGACTCCGAACTATCTTCGGTACATCAAAACATATAAACTCATAATATAACCATCATCTAACTTTAAGCGTGCGGTCCGTACGGGTTCCAGAACAATGTAGACATGACCAAAACATGTTTCCGGTCAATAACCAATAGCCGAACCTGGATGCTCATATTGGATCCCACATATTCTATGAAGATCTTTATCGATCAAACCACATAACAACATACGTTGTTCCCTTTGTCATCGGTATGTTACTTGCCCGAGATTCGGTCGTCGGTATCTCAATACCTAGTTCAATCTCGTTACCGGCAAGTCTCTTTACTCATTATGCAATGCATCTCATCTCGTAACTAACTCATTAGTGACATTTCTTGCAAGGCTTATAGTGATGTGCATTACCGAGAGGGACCAGAGATACCTCTCCGACAATCAGAGTGACAAATCCTAATCTCTAAATACGCCAACCCAACAAGTACCTTCGGAGACACCTGTAGAGCACCTTTATAATCACCTAGTTACATTGTGACGTTTGGTAGCACACAAAGTGTTCCTCCGGTAAGTGGGAGTTGCATAATCTCATAGTCACAGGAACATGTTTAAGTCATGAAGAAAGCAGTAGCAACATACTAAACAATCAAGTGCTAAGCTAACGGAATGGGTCAAGTCAATCACATCATTTCCTCAATGATGTGATCCCGTTAATCAAATGACAACTCTTTTGTCCATGGCTAGGAAACATAACCATCTTTGATAAACGAGCTAGTAAAGTACAGGCGTACTAGTGACACTCAGTTTGTCTATGTATTCACACATGTATCATGTTTCTGGTTAATACAATTCTAGCATGAATAATAAACATTTATCATGATATAAGGAAATAAATAATAACTTAATGATTGCCTCTAGGGCATATTTCCTTCATAAACAATTTTGTGGCAAAACCTGCACCACCGATCAGAGTACTAAGATACATGCACTGAACTGTAGGCTTAGTGCGCTTCAGAGCTAAAGTTATGCCACCGTATGTTGGTCTTAAATGTTGGAAATGTCAATACACTACTAGGGAAAACCTTATACACAGAACTTTAGCAGTAGCGTGGGTCAAAGAAGCACGCTGGTGCTAAATAGCAGCAGCGCGCCTGCCAAAACCGCGCTGCAGATAGTGTCATAGCAGTAGCGCGTCTCGGTGAATACACGTTACTACTAAAATTCTCACGGCTTAGCCGATATGGTACACATAATAGTAGCGATCTATATGGAACCGCGCAACTGCTAATAGTAGCGATCTATATGGAACCGCGCTACTGCTACTTTCTTTGTAGCAGCGCGTTTTGCTCTAAACTCGCTACTACTAAAGGATATAAAATTAAATGAAAAGCAAATAGAAAGGTAATTGAAAATGAAAGAAATAGAAGAAGGTGAAAGGAAAAAAATGTGAAGAAAAATAAATGAAAAAGGGAAAAAGGAGAAAGTAGTAGCAATAGCGCGTATCCCAGAACGCCCTGTAGCTAACGTAGCAGCAGTGCGCTTTCAGGAAAGTGCTACTGCTACTTCTGACTTAACCACCGCGTTCGTCCTTCCCCACGGCCACTTCCCCCAAATCGAACTCCTCCGCTCTCGCCGCCGCCGTCGCCCGTCGGTCGCCGCACGCTCTCCGCACACCCTCTACGCCGCCCCCGACCCCGGATTCAACGCCGCCCCCGCCCCCGACCTCAACGCCGCCCCGGATGCTGCCCGGACGCCGCCCCCGACCTCAACGCTGCCCCGGACGCCGCCCCGCCCCAAGCCCGACCTCGACGCCGCCTGCCCCTCTCTTGCCGCAGGCACCCGATCGAGGTGAGCACGCCTGCTCCTCCCCCTCCCCTACCTCTGCCTAGATAGGGTTCTTCAAATTTTAGTTGCATCAAATAGTTAGGGTTCATCTATGGGTGGAAATGAATTGGATACAGATGCGGCTGGGATTTTTACTTAGGTGATGTTTTCTTAGATGATGAATAAACACTAGTGTAATGCATAATAAAATGAGTAAACTTTGACCTTCTTCTATTTAGTTAGTAAGAACTAGTTAGTAAGAACAAGTACTAATTAGGTGATTTTTTAGTTAAAGCAATTTTTCCCGCCTCGACGTGGACGATGCCTATCCCGCATCCTCGTCGTCGAGTCGGCGGAGGACGACACCTGCTTGACCAGATCGGCCATGTCCGGGACTGGGCTCCGCCGGGGTGGTACTGGGAGGCGTTACCTACCGGGGGGCGCAGGTTGGTGAGGAGCCAGCCTGTCGTTGACCCGAACCTTCTTTGGTGGCGGTCGCGTGGGCCAGTGACGATCCAGAGGCTCGAGGACTCCGCGGAGGTGGTGTGTCACCGTGTCAGTGAGGAGGACACGCACGTCCGTTGCTACTTGTTTGCGTTGGAGCACAGGCCGTTCTCCAATACCTGGCAGGTTCTCCGGGGATCTCACTGGAGCTATGATCCTGTGATGGTGCCTTGTCTGTGGGTGTCCACCGCCCGCGCCGAAACCCGTCGTGTGCTAGAGTTTTAGTTGTATTAATGATGTTATATGTATGACACTATTTGTGATGTATTAGTGATAATATTCGACAAAGTACTAACGCATGAGATGATTTACTTTTGCTTATTGAATGCATGCTAATTTGAGTCCTATAACATATTTTGAAATGTATATCTTGTGTTTCTCAATATCCAAGTGGCCGGTCATGTTTGCAGGTTACACCTTCGAGTGGCCTATGTTTTGCCGGAGTGTTGATTCATTTACGTTCCAGCAAATTTCAGGCGCTCGATGTGTCCTATTTTAGCAAAGGTCATGCCAGATTTTTTCGTGAATTTTGGCATGACTTGTGCTAGAATATGTAGGAAATATCGAGTGCCCCGGATTTGTGTGTTGAGTATCTTGGTAGTTGTCTTCGATCGATTTTCAATTAATGTTTTAACTATGAACATAGGAAATGTCTGACGACGAGAAGGATTTCGGTATTTGCAAATACTGCGAAGACGAGCGCAGCCTGTGCGACAGAATCTTCCTAGATGATGATAGGCGCTTCAGCATCAAGCTGGACGAGAACTTCGAAGTGGATACAGTAAGTCACAACGACAAGTCTTTTTCGTAATTAAGCATGACATCTGCTTCATTTGCTTCAACTTATATTTTTTTATTATTCTACTAGCGTATCCCCTGCCATGCAAGAGTTTTTGTATTGGATAAGATAGGTTTCAGTCATAGTATGGAGGAAAAGAAAGTTTACTTGAAGACCGAGCATGGTTATATTTTCCATGCAAAGTTATACAATTCAGACGACTACACCTATTTTGGATGCAAAACATGGCGAGCACTATGCAAGACTTATGCATTTGAGCCTGATATGGTTATCACCTTTGATATTCGTCCGGAAGATGATATTGAAGGTAATACCGACATCTGGGTCGATGTGCAAATGCCTCTAGTTATACCATTATGTAAGTTTCTCAACCATATTTATGTCTTTGATATTGTTTATTCAAAAATAGTTGACAACTAATTTGTATTGTCAGCTTATTTCCGTGCAAGCAAACATGTCCAGTGCTTGGTAGACAGGACCGTATACTGTCCTGGGGCTGAACTCAACTGCGAGGAGCTCAGTCATTATGTTTCATGGCTTGAGGATCTTAATACTGTCAAGACAAATTTTCTTCCTGCATTTAGAAATGTTAGTACTGAAAATGTGCGACCAATAGTGTTCGTAATAAACTACGGTCACATCTATTTAGGAAGGATGGTAAGATTTTTACTATTTGTCATCGGTGCATCTTTTCCATACATTTTTTTTGAAGCTAAACTTCATTGCTAAGTATGTTACCGTACGATGTTCTTCAACAGGGCCTCCTGATGAATGTTGTGCCTTATGGGATCGAGACTAAAGGTACCATGAGTATTATCAGCTTACGGCCAAGATATCCTACAGATTGCTTTAGTGCATTCAAGATTTGCGACGGATGCTTAATAGTGCAAGACTGGACCACATATGTGATGGGGGAGCGCAGAGAAGTACTAGGGGGCAGCAAACAGATGCGCTACCCACGATTAGGAGACAGGTTCATCTGCATGCTCCAGTTTGACCGAGGAGGAGAGCTATATATGTTTTATATTATTTTACCTAAGAGAGAGCAGCAGGAGTGATTAGCTAGCTAGAAATGAGTTTGAGGATGATGATGTGCTACACTATTACTATGATGATAAAATAGCTAGTGTTGGTGGTAATGACTATGATGATTATTATTAGCTAGTGTTAGTGCTAATTAAATAAATACTGTTGGTGGTAATGACTATGATGATGATTAAATAGCTTGTGCTGGCGAATTAGATTCAAGTGGAGGCAACATGTGGTGCACATCGAAAGTACTACTAGTCCAAACTAGATCAAGTCTGGATTAGTAGTATACTTTTGACATGCACCACATATTGCCTCCACTTGAATCTAATCCACCTTCATTTAATACACTGTTATGGACATAATGATGTAAACCTCATAATAGCTGGTATTGTACCAATATTTGTATGATGGCGCATAAATACACTAAAAATAAAAAAAATAAAAAAAAATACTAGTAGCGATGGAAAGAAAACACGCTGCAAGTAGATACCTTAGCAGTAGCGTGGTACTGAACAAACGCTGCAGCTATTTGTCCTAGCAGTTGCGCGTGCTAGCACGCGTTACTCCTAAGCAATAGCTGTAGTGCCTTATTAGTAGCGCGGCCACCCACGCTACTACTAGGCACAAAACACGCGCTACTGCTAGGGTTTTCCCTAGTAGTGATAGGTCATCTAGAAGAAAATTGCAGCAAGGTCTTACTCTCGTTTTGGTTATTATGTGTGATAACCTGATACCATCCAACCTTGCTGGGGTATACCCTCACATTGTGTTTTGTTGGGGAAATTAGAGATGAAGAATGAACGTAGATGCATGAAGATATGAAAAGCCCATTGAATGATTTGATGAAATGCCGGTTTAAGTGAGAGGAGGGACAAGTCCGCGCAATTTAGTTCCATGGGAAGTTCAGCAATACGTTGGCGACCAATGCCCAACATATACCAAGGTATGGAATTGGAATGAAAAATCATTTTCCATGCCTTGTCCATCCACAAACTCTCTCGCATAAATTCTCAATCTCTAGCCATTTTCCAACACTTCTTTTTGAAAAGGAGGTTGACTCCTGGGCCACTGCATCATTGTAATGCACACATCCATCTTAAATGAAAGTGTCCATCAAACATAAAAAAAGTAAGGCCAATGATAAAAAAAGATGTGTCACAACGGCCGACAACATGATTATATGACTCATGCACATTACTTATTACTGACTTGCCAGCCAAACCGATTGATTAAATCTTATGTTATCGTCTCTTCACAGTTGGACACAATGGCCATAAGTTGATGAGCATCCACACCTTGAAGTAAGGAACACTTACTGATCAATGTTATAGCCCTCCAAATGTCCTAATTTTTTTTGGAAAAGTTGTTCTGTTAATACACAATCATTCTGGCAAGTCAAATTGGCCCATAGAAACATACTCACATTTGGATATGTCCCTTTAACATTGGGTTCACACAACCAACCCCTTCTCGAATCGATTTGTTATACTAGTGGGTGGTTGTAAACTATAGGCCATGGTTTACACCAACCAACCAGTTCTCCAACATATTCCTTATACTAGTGGGTGGATGTAAATTGTAGGACGCATGAATCGTTCACCAAATTAATGATGCAATCGGATGGGATAACAAGAGGTGTTGGATGGTTTTCTCTTAGTAGCAAAAGCAATATTTTTTGCATCCCTTTCAATTGCATTTTGCTAGGTTTTATTTAGTGAGGATTATGCCTCAATGCGTAATTCATACGAAAATTTTGATTTGAGTCTGTACATTTGTTTTCCAAGTGTGTCTTGCACGAAAAGCATGCCCTGTTGTTTCTACGAGGTTTGCATACATAACTTCACTTGGAGCACAATATTTATATTCAATCCCCATTGAATACATCCAACCCTTGTGTTAGCTTGACTGGCACCAGTCTACGCAGTAAATGTGTAGAAGGCTATATGATGCAACTCATTTGCATTCATCGGAGTCTGTTACAATATATACAGGTGGTGTCTTACGTGACAAGCCAACTAACCCCTACAATATCTCTAGGAATCAACTATACAAGATTAGAGATAATAGGAGAATCAATTGGTAATAAATACAGAGATATCATGTTTCAACACCCCCCTCCCCGCAGTCGAAGCGTCGGCGTCGGCGATGCAAAGACTGGAATGAAACTCCTGGAATGCAGTAGTTGGCAACCCCTTGGTCATAATGTCTGCGAACTGTTGGGTAGTCGGTACATGAAGAACTCGAAGCTGACCCAACTGAACCTTCTCGCGCACAAAGTGAACATCGAGCTCAATGTGTTTGGTGCGCTTGTGCTGCACCGAATTAGCAGCGAGGTAGGTGGCCGACACTATCACAGAAGACCATAGTGGCTTTCAGAAGTGGAATCCGAAGCTCACCAAGAAGGCGACGAAGCCAACAATTCTCCGCAACCACGTTGGCAACATCTCGGTACTCGGCCTCGGCACTCGAACGGGAGACGGTAGGCTGCCGTTTAGAGAACCGAGAGACAAGAGAGTCACCGAAGAAGACACAATATCCTTATGTGGAGCGTCGAGTGTCAGGACAACTAGTCCAATCCGTGTCAGTGTAAGCAATAAGCTCAGTCGAGGCGGAGGCACGGAGATGAAGACCGTAGGTTGGCGTGTCGCGAACGTACCAAAGAATGCGCTTGACCAAGGACTAGTGAACATCATAGGGCGAGTGCATATGCAAGCAAACCTGCTGCATGGTAAACTGGATGTATGGCCTGGTGAGCGCAAGGTACTGAAGGCTAGCGGTGGCGGAGAGATTCAGCTTGGCCTCGGCAGGCGTGGCGGCCGGCTTGCAGCCAGTCATGCCGGCACGATCCAGAAGATCAAGAGCGTACTATCCCTGGTGAAGGAAGAACCCTGAGGCATCGCGTCGCCGATTAATGCCGAGGAAGAAGTGCAACGCGCCTAGGTCCTTCAGCCGAAACTCAGAGCCAAGACGACCAATGATGTCTCGAAGAAGATCCTCTCGGGAGGAAGTGATGACAATATCATCGACGTAGAGCAGAAGCAGAGCCACATGATTAGACCGATGTAGCACAAACAATGACGTGTTAGAGGTGGTGCTACGAAACCCGAGAAGACCGAGGAAGGTCGCGATGCGCTGGTACCACGTGCGTGGAGCCTGTTTGAGGCCGTATAATGACCGTGACAACAGGCAGACATCATCCGGACATTGACACTAGTAGAAAAGAGGGCTTTTGTTCAGGCCGGGTCAGCCCATTAGTCCCGGTTCAATCTACAACCAGGACCCATGGGGGCATTGGTCCCGGTTCGTGAGCCCAGGGGGCTGGCTGGGCCACGTGGGCCATTGGTCCTGGTTCGTCTGGACCTTTTGGTCCCGGTTGGTGGGACGAACCGGGACCAATGGGCCTGGCTCCTGGCCCACCACCATTGGTCCTGGTTGGTGGCACGAACCGGGACAACTGGCTACCCTTTAGTCCCGGTTCATGCCACGAACCGGGACCATTGAGGTGCCTATATATACCCCTCACGCACGAGCAGAGCACTCCACTGCTCTGTTTTTCTCTGGCCGGGGAGGGGAGGGCTTTGTGCTGCTCTAGCTCACCTCCTATGCACTTGAGGTGTTCGATGAAATGCCCGAGCCACACTAGTTAAGGTTTCTCCTCTCGAAGCACGACCTCTGAACTCTATTTTTCCCGAGATTTTTCTAGGTTAATATTAGCGGCCCATCACGCCTCGTCACTGCCTGCACTGTCGTCGATCGCCTGCGTCAATCTCGTCGCCGGCACCACCGTGGTGAGCCTCTTGTTCTTATCTTCTTCTTTTTTAAATTCTTGCTTTAGATAGATACTTGTCTAATTTTCTTACTATTTTATTGCTTGTTATTATATAGTGCAACGGTTTTGGTATCCTCGCCCGCCGGCCCTTGTCCTGTCTATGATTCGGATGTGGTATATATTATCTTTATAACTATTGCTTCATTTATTGTTTATGAAAATTATGCCAACCAACGTGACATAGATTTTATTTATCTAGGAGGTATGTGAACCTGAAATTCCAACCGACCCTATTCATACCGAGTTGCATGTTGCATGTTGCATGTTGAGGAGGAGAAGATGATATTCGAGTTGCATGGTGCGGATGTCGTCGATGGTCACAAGATCAAGATGGATGCAATGCGCTTGAAGATTAGAAAGATTAGAAAATATGCCATTCATACCGAGGCTTGGTATCATTATGCCGTTGGATCAATTGTTACCTTGGTTGCGATTATGATCGCATTTGTTTCCGCATTGAAATGTTTTACATAGTTTCAATGTATGGTTTAATTAATTTAGATGCTCTGGAGAGCTTTATGTTGTTAGATGAGAACTATGTATGTACTTTGGTTTTAATGTGATGATGAACTTATATTAATTTGGTCACTTAATTATCTATTCATGATGTTCTGTAATGGTTTTTGATACACTTAATTATATGTAATGCACGCAGATGAACCAGCAATGGATGTACGGTGACAGACACACCTCCGAGTACATTAAGGGCGTGCATGATTTTCTCAAAGTGGCTGACGCAAATAAGCAGAATGGTTTTATGTGTTGTCCACGCCCTAAATGTGGGAATACAAAGTATTACTCTGACCGGAAAATCCTTCACACCCACCTGCTTTACAATGGTTTCATGCCACACTATAATGTTTGGACGAGGCACGGAGAAATGGGGGTTATGATGGAAGACGAAGAAGAAGAAGAGGACGATGACAACTATGTGCCCCCTGAATACGGTGATGCTGCAACGGCGGAAGCTGTTGAAGATCAAGAGGAACCATATGATGTGCCCAATGATGCTGCAACAGGGGAAGCTGCTGAAGATCAAGAGGAACCAGATGATGTGCCCGATGATGATGATCTCTGCAGGGTCATTGTCGATGCAAGGATGCAACGCGAAAGTCAAAAGGAGAATCTGAAGTTCGATCGCATGTTAGAGGATCACAAAAAAGGGTTGTACCCCAATTGCGAAGATGGCAACACAAAGCTTGGTACCGTACTCGAATTGCTGCAGTGGAAGGCGGAGAATGATGTGCCTGAGAAAGGATTTGAGAAGCTACTGAAAATATTGAAGAAGAAGCTTCCAAAGGATAACGAATTACCCGACAGTACATATGCAGCAAAGAAGGTTGTATGCCCTCTAGGATTGGAGGTGGAGAAGATACATGCATGACCTAATGACTGCATCCTGTACCGCGGTGCGTACAAGGATCTGAATGCATGCCCGGTATGCGGTGCATTACGGTATAAGATCAGACGAGATGACCTTGGTGATGTTGACGGCGAGCCCCCCAGGAAGAGGGTTCCTGCAAAGGTGATGTGGTATGCTCCTATAATACCACGGTTGAAACGTCTGTTCAGAAACAGAGAGCATGCCAAGTTGATGCGATGTCATAGTGAGGACTGTAAGAAAGACGCGAAGTTGAGAGCACCCGATGACGGGTCGCGGTGGAGAAAAATCGAGAGAAAGTACTGGGATGAGTTTGCAAGTGACCCAAGGAACGTATGGTTTGCTTTAAGTGCGGATGGAATTAATCCTTTCGGGGAGGAGAGCAGCAATCACAGCACCTGGCCCGTGACTCTATGTATGTATATATAACCTTCCTCCTTGGATGTGCATGAAGCGGAAGTTCATTATGATGCCAGTTCTCATCCAAGGCCCTAAGCAACCCGACAACGACATTGATGTGTATCTAAGGCCATTCGTTGAAGAACTTTTACAGCTGTGGAATGGAAACGGTGTATGTACGTGGGATGAGCACAAACACGAGGAATTTGACCTAAAGGCGTTGCTGTTCGTGACCGTCAACGATTGGCCCGCTCTCAGTAACCTTTCAGGATAGACAAACAAGGGATACCACGCATGCACGCGTTGTTTAGCTAACACCGAAAGTATATACCTGGGAAGCTGCAGGAAGAATGTGTACCTGGGCCATCGTCGATTTCTTCCGATCAAACATCAATGTCGAAAGAAAGGCAAGCATTTCAAAGGCGAGGCAGATCACCGGAAGAAGCCTGCCATGCGTACCGGTGATCATGTACTTGCTATGGTCAATGATTTACACGTAATCTTTGGAAAGGGTCCCGGGAGACTAGCTGTTCCGAGTGACGCTGAGGGACAGGCACCCATGTGGAAGAAGAAATCTATATTTTGGGACCTACCCTACTGGAAAGACCTAGAGGTCCGCTCTTCGATCGACGTCATGCACGTGACGAAGAACCTTTGCGTGAACCTGCTGGGCTTCTTGGGTGTGTATGGGAAGACAAAAGATACAGCTAAGGCATGGGAGGACCTGCAACGTTCGCACGAAAAAGATGGCATGCCTCCAAAGTAGTATGAAGGTCCTGCCAGCTAGGCTCTTACCAAAGAAGAGAAGGAAATCTTCTTTCAATGCCTGCTTAGTATGAAGGTCCCGACTGGCTTCTCGTCGAATATAAAGGGAATAATAAATATGGCAGAGAAAAAGTTTCAGAACCTAAAGTCTCATGACTGCCACGTGATTATGACGCAACTGCTTCCGGTTGCATTGAGGGGGCTTCTACTGGAAAACGTCTGATTAGCCATTGTGAAGCTATGTGCATTGCTCAATGCAATTTCTCAGAAGGTGATCGATCCAGAAATCGCACCAAGGCTATGGAGTGATGTGGCGCAATGTCTTGTCAGTTTCCAGCTGGTGTTCCCACCACCCTTCTTCAATATCATGATGCACGTCCTAGTTCATCTAGTCGACGAGGTTGTCATTTCGGGGCCCGTATTTCTACACAATATGTTCCCTTTGAGAGGTTCATGGGAGTCCTAAAGAAATATGTCTGTAACCGCGCTAGGCGAGAAGGAAGCATCTCCATGGGCCATCAAACAGAGGATGTCATTGGGTTTTGTGTTGACTTAATTCCTGGCCTTAAGAAGATAGGTCTCCCTGAATCGTGGTATGAGGGGAGACTGACAGGAAAAGGCACGCTTGGAGGGGACTCAGTAATATGCAGGGCGGATATTCTTGGTCTCAAGCACACTACACAGTTCTAAAGAACACTACCTTGGTGACCCCATATGTCGATGAACACAAGAACAGTCTGCGCTCCAAACACCCGGAGCAGTGCGACGACTGGATTACATGTGAACACATCAGGACTTTCAGCAGTTGGTTGGAAACATGTCTCAGAGGTGACAACACTGTTTGTGATGAGTTGTACTTGTTGTCCAGGGGACCATCTTTGACTGTATTGATTTAGAAAGGATACGAGATAAATGGGAATACATTTTACACGATTGAACAAGAACAAAAGAGCACCAACCAAAACAGCGGTGTCCGCTTTGATGCGGCAACCGAGAGGAGAAAGGACACATATTATGGTTACATAGTGGACATATTTGAACTTGACTACGAACATGATTTTAAGGTCCCTTTATTTAAGTGCAAATGGGTCAATCTATCAGGAGGAGAGGTACAAGTAGACCCATATTACGGAATGTCAACAGTGGATCTAAAAAATCTTGGGTACACTGGCAAACCGTTCGTCCTAGCCAATGATGTGGCACAGGTTATCTATGTGAAGGACATGTCTACCAAACCGAGAAAAAGAAAAGATAAGCAAGCGAATACATCATACGATGAGCCAAAGCGCCACATAGTTCTTTCAGGAAAAAGGGACACCGTGGGAGTGGAGGGCAAGACAGACATGTCTGAAGATTATGAAAAGTTTCCTGAAATTCCTCCCTTCAAAGTCAAGGCTGACCCAAGCATCCTGATAAACGATGAATATTATCCATGGTTACGATGCAATAAGCAAATGACACAAGCGAAGAAAAAGTGAAGACTTTCTCCCGCAACTATTATGATGATACCATGCCAACTTTGTAACAGACGAGTATGATACCATTGTCCATTTTGTACATGCACATGCTATGTGGGTAAAATTATGATACCATGCCAACTTTCAACTTTTTCAGAGTTCATTTGAAATGCTTTAATGTCTTATGGTTCGGCCCTCGTAATACCATTAATCCCGGTTTGCTCCTTGTCAACTTTGTTCTCACCAAGAACACTCAAGAGGGCAGCCTCGTGGGCCATTGATCCCGGTTCGTCTAGACCTTTTGGTCCCGGTTCCACGCACGAACCGGGACCAATGAGCCTCGCCCATGGCCCATGACCATTAGTCCCGGTTTGTGCCACAAACCGGGACTAAAGGGTTGGTCCTTGTTGCGGTCAGATTTTAGTCCCACCTCGCCAACTGAAGGGCGCTCACACCAGTTTATAAACCCCTCCCACTCTGCCTTGTTGAGCTCCTCTCAAAGTGAAAATAGGTGCCCTTATACAAGGAATTTGACCTAAATTCATACTGAATTTCTCTAAAATTCATAGAAATTTATTATGAATTTAGGTTGAATTTTCTCTATAGGCGCATCTATGCTCATTTTTTTAGTAAAGTTAATCACAAACTTGGGATTCACAAAAATTTCAAAGAATTCAAATTTTAACTATTCAAATTTGCAAACTAATGGCACTAAGAGAAAGTTTATAATTTTTGTGACTTTAATAAAATAAATAAAAATAGCAATAATAAGTATTTTGTTGTAAGTAGAAACAAAATAAAATAAATAAAGCAACAAAGAAAACAAAAAAACAAAAAAAAAATTCTAAAACTAATGGCACTAATAGAAACTTTATAATTTGGCTGACCTAAAAGCAAAAAGAATTAAAAAATAAAGCAAAAAGCAAAAAAAAATAATGCAAAAAACAAAACAAAAAACTGGAAAAAACTATTTTTATAGTAAAGTTAATCACAAACTTGTGATTCACACAAATTTCAAAGAATTCAAATTATAACTATTCAAATTTGAAAAGTAATGGCACTAACAGAAAGTTTATAATTTTTCTGACCTAAAAGCAAAAAGAATTAAAAAATAAAGCAAAAAACAAAAGAAAATAAATAATGCAAAAAACAAAACAAAAAAACTGGAAAAAAATCAAAAAACTGCCACCTATTGGGCCACCACGGCCTGAATACTACTAGAAACCCAACCTGGGCCAGGATTCAGGCCCGCAGAAGGCCCAGTAGGCCCACAGGTAGCACAGTGTGAGATTAAGCCTGTAAGCTTGCATTTGAAAGGAGCTCGAGAGGGTAGCCGCAGTGGGGCTTATAAACCACTCCGAGCCCCTCTCAACTAGCGAGGTGGGACTAAACTTTGGCCGCGACGCAGTCAGCGCAGGGGCCTTTGGTCCCGGTTGGTGGCACCAACTGGGACTAAAGGAGGGCATTAGTCCCGGTTCGTGGCACCAACCGGTACCCATGCCCTCCTTTAGTCCCGGTTGGTGCCACCAACCGGGACCAAAGGCCGCTGCTTCCCGCCCTTTGGGCTGCCGAAAACTGGCCTTTGGTCCCGGTTGGTGGCACCAACCGGGACTAAAGGGGGGCATTGGTCCCGGTTGGTGCCACGAACCGGGACCAATACTCTGTGTATATAAGCAGGACTGGTTGACTTTTCAGTTTCATCGACCATTTGCCCCCGATGACGCCGAGCTCATCGACGCCGCCAGGCTGCCCGTGCTCGCCATCGCCGCCGGCTCCTCGTCGCCGTCGCTGCACGCTCCTCGTCACCATTGCCTCCCGCACTTGCCCCGACTGGTCGCCGCCTGCTCCTCGTCGCCGTCGCCCTACCCCCATGCATCGCCCCACCTCGAGTTCCCATGCTCTGATGCGTGCGCCGCCTCGCCGCCTTGAGCCCCTGCGCCTTGCTCGCCGTCGCCCCGCGCCCTTCCCCCGACGGGTCGCCGCCCGGTCCTCATCGCCGTCGCCCTGCCCCCGCGCGCCGCCCCGCCTCGAGCTCCCCTGCTCTGACGCGCACGCCGCCCCGGCACCCTGAGCCCATGCCCCGTCTTGCCCCATCGCGCTGGCGCCCTCGCCGCCCCCGCCGTCGCCATCGTCATCGCTAGCCGCCCCGGCTATGAGCCACCGCGCCGCCACGGCTCTATTTTTGTTCAAAATGTACAAAAAAAATTGTTCAGAGCATGTTGTTGTTCATATATGTATTTTTTTGTTCATATGTGTATTAATGTTTTTTCCATATATGTAATTTTTCTGGTGGTAAAAGAGTTAGAAAAATTTAGAATATGCTAAATATATATGTCAAAAATGTTTTTTGTTCATAGAAAGTGTTTTTTCATATATAGAAAGTTTTTATATATGACTATGGATATATATTCGATATATATGAGAAATGATGATCCATGAAAAACTTTTATACATGCAAAAGTTACATTTTTAGAAAAGTCAACCAACCCCTCCCGCCGATATACCCCATGTCCCGATAAGTTCCATGGAAAAAATTTATACCCCGTGTCCCGATAACTTCAACACGAGGGGAGGGGTTCGACCAACCCCCCCCCCCTCCCTGATAACATTATTTTCTCATGTATGTATGTCATCGTTGTCGGATAACTTCGAATGTGATAACTTATACCACGGCAGCACCCCCCGGCCCTCTCGCTCGACCAAAACTCTCGAGGACACCCAAACCCTAGAAAAAAACGATGTCGGTCTCCTACCCCTCCCGCCACGCCCCTACCCTTGAAGCGTTGCTGAGGCCACCCCAAACCCGGAATAAGCTCGGTCTACGTTTGCCACTAATATATCCACATGTTGTCATGTTTGTGTGATAATTGCCATGTTGTAATATTTGCAGAAACAATGGAGCACATACGAGACGAGGAAGCAGAAGAGGTGTTGGGGGAAATAATCTTAGCAGGAGGTGATATCTTCTCGTATCTTAACGAAAATTATGGTATGGAAGAACAGGGTGAAGAAGCAGGCTATGGTGAACGAAGAATAGAGGAGGAAAGACATGATTATGATGGCTCCGGTGACCCAATGACGGTGCAAGAAGGAGACCGTGATGACGGCTCTGGTGACCGAACCGAGTCCGGCCAGGTATATATATTAGTTAATCCTGTGCTGACTACCTCATTGATGCATTCATTGTTTTGGTATATATGTACACATATTAATTAACTCTTGTCTTTATTCTTTTTTCTAGCCCTTCGGATTGAGCACAACTTCGGTAAAGAGACGAGGCCCGAAGAAAAAGTTGCGCTCGGATGAAAGGTTTGAGATCACAGCAATCGCGCACGACAGCCAACCGATTGAACCCATCCGGACAAAGGAAGCATTTGCTGCTCAGTACGGGGTTCTTGTTAGGGACAAGATCCCGATCAGCATCCACCAATGGTATAAGCCTAAGAACGGAGACCCTGAGGTGTCTTATGTCAATGATATGCAGAAAAATGATGTTTGGACTGAGCTGAAGGCAAATTTTACCCTACCGCTAGAGGAGGATCCGGAGAAGCCAGTTAAAGAGCAATTAATCAAGTCTCATGCTCTTAAGAAGATGGCAGACCTATTCAGGAGGTGGAAGAATGAGCTGAAAAGGTTTGTCGACAAAGAAGAGACACCAGAATTTATCAGCAAATATGAGAAGATCAGAGATCACTGGCCCGCATTTGTGGCCCACAAGACATCGGAAAAGAGTAAGAAGATGTCAGCGACAAACAAGCAAAATGCTGCGAAGAAGAAGCTTCACCATCGCACGGGGTTAGGTGGCTACCTCAAAGCCCGGCCTAAGTGGGGCAAGGATGAGAATGATATACTTGATAAGGGGATCGAACCAGAGACAATGAACTGGCCAGACCGTTGCCGGACTTGGTTCTTCGGGGCTGGAGGGACCTTGGACCCTGTATCAGGGAAGTGCTGTTGGATGGACGAGCAATTGAAAATACTAGTCAAGAGGCTTCAACACTATATCGATGCAGCGCAGGAAGGGACGTTCGTTCCAGACAGAGAGAACGACGAGCTCACAATGGCCCTCGGGAATCCTGAGCAGCCTGGACGGACACGAGGCACGCCAGGCTCCGTTCTGTGGCAGGCTGGGTTTCCGGACGCAGGCCGTTACAAATGCCAGGAGAGGAGGAAGAAAGTGCAGCAGACCGAACTGCAGGCGCTGCACGCAAGGATACAAGCAATAGAGGAACGACAAGCAAATCGCAGCAAACGAACTGCCAAAGCTTCCACCGAAGCTACCCTGCCATCTCAGCGGAGAAGCGGCGTGGCTTCCACTGAGCTGCTTCAGCCAGAGCATGTCTTGACGGCTCCTGCTAGCTACCCTGTGGATGCTATCATGGAGTTTCAAAATTGCCACCTTATGACGCAATGGCAGAACTTAAAAGTCAAGGCGGCTATCGGCTCTGTTCGACCTTCTGAACCCAGTGCAACTTTTCACTGTCGTCTGATTCCAGAAGGATATGCTAGGGTGACAGTGGACGAAATAACAAAGGGATTTGAGGACCTCCAACTTGACCACCCTACCGGTGAAGGGGAGACTCGGCTGGGTTCTGCTCTGAAGACTCCATGCCTATGGCGGAAGGAGTTCATCAACCTTCCGAACTGGACGCCTCCGCCTCCTCCTCCTCCTCCTCCGGTGAATCAGGGCACTCTGCCTCCTCCACCGCCTCCTCCTCCGGCGATTGACGATCAGGGCACTCAGCCTCCTTCTCCGGCACGTGGCGGCACTCCGCCTCCTTCTCTGCCTGCGCCGGCTCGCCCGAGCAGCCAGCAGCCTCCTTCTTCTCTGCCTCGCCAGCAAGGGCGGAAGAGACCCGCCGCCGCCCCGGCTGCTCCAGCGCGTCGTAGTCCTTCTCCTCCGCCTCATAAGCAAGCACGAAAGAAGACAGTCGCAGCCACTCTGTCTACTCCGGCGTCTAGCAGTACAGCCAGAGGCGGGAGGCAATACAGATACGGTCCATCTCTCAAGCCTCTAGAGAAGTTACCGTACGAGAGGACCGAGGAGGAAAACGCGAAGATCGTGCAGACCGAAGTGAAGGACTTCTTTGAAGGGTTGAAAGCAAAGAGACATCCACCTCCGGAGGAGAAGGTAGATCCGGTGAAAGCAAAGCGCACTATCGATGCCCTGAGGAAACCACCAAAGTCTCCGCCAAAAACCAACTATGAGCGTATTACTGAAAAGGCATGTCTCGAAGCGGAGCGGTCGGGAAGTACTGTCAGTGATCAAAGGTTAAAAGAACGAGTAGCTGGGAAAAAAATTGCCCAGCTCAGCGAACAAGCAAAGAAATCGTGCCCCCGCTCAATGTGTCTAGCGACATCGTCACTAATGCTCCGGGGACGGTGCCCGGTTATAGCAATCTTAGAGATTACCTTCCTGACGATGTACATTTTGATTTCTTGGAGGTCGACGAACACAGATACGAGTACGGGAAGCCTCTCGTCAAAGATGAAAAATCTCTAACAACGATGATTCGAAGATTCCATAATTGGTACATGAAAACCTGCAGAGAGTCTGGGGGGACGAATACTTTGTATCTGAGAATTAAAGAGGAGCACGACCTCGTTGGGACTGATATGTTGCCTGTTCCATTTGAGGAGTTCTTTGAGTTCTTCAATCAAAAGGCCCTCGATAAATTAACGGTCTTTTGCTACTGTTTGTAAGTACTATTTCTGTCATTAAGTCTCTATATATAGCTCGCCTCTTTCATTGCATGTATTTATAATTAATTATCCTCACTATATTATGCAGATTGAAGATCGTCGGGTGCAAAAAACAAGAAATGTATGATATTGGGTTCATTAACACAAATATCGTAGATGAATTTCAGGTTAAAAAGAAAGCCGAAGAGGCCGAGGCCAACTTGCTACAATCGTTGATCAAAAATCAAAACAAAGATTTAATACTCTTTCCTTACAACTTCGAGTGAGTGTTACTGTCGTGTGCATATTCGGTTTCCATTATTACTCGAGTGTGGTTATAGTAATGTAATTCATGAGTTATGCATGCATGCAGAGCTTCCACTATGTTCTTCTGGAGATTAAGCTTGAGCGGGGACTAGTAACCGTCTTAGACTTGAGACGAAAAGATTCCAAAACCTATGCGTACATGGCTAAATTGCTCAACAAGTAAGTTCAATCGATCATTATCGCACCATATCGGCAACATTATGTTCATTTCCTGATATCTCAAGTAATAATAATTATTTTCTTTGTCTTGCAGGGTTTGGAAACAGTTCACCGCAGAAGCTCCGGGACTGCCGAAGGAGCTAAGATATACATACCCGAAAGTAAGTACTACTAGCTAGTTAGCTAGTTGCGCGCATCTCCCGTTGATTCTATAGCTATACTTTCATCAATGCCATTTATAATGCTTCGTTATCAGTTTGATTGACCTCTATTTCTCGTAAAGTGCTTGTGGCAGGAACAAGGGAATGATTTCTGTGGATACTGCGTGTGCGAGTTCATCTACAACGCGACTTTGAAAAATAAGCGGGGCTACTCTAAAAGACAATATGAAGTGCATAAGCAATAATATTCACAATTTCATTTTATTACACCATCATTTCTGTTGAATTTCATTCATGTATGTATTAACCCCCTTCTTCAAATTAGACGTGGCAGATGCGGAATGAACTCCTAGAACAAGATCGCATGAAAGCAATTCAAGAGGAATTGGCGGGATTCTTTCTTGACCACGTCATCAATAAAGCCGGAGAATACCATGTGGAAGTTGATTTCAAATGCTACGGGATTGTAAGAGATCTTACATATTGTATATGTATGTAGCCAGTAGCGTCGGATATATAATACGAAAACTTGTTGTTCAACCAATCTCTCGGAGAAGGAGAGGTCGATCGATCACTTCTCTCGGTATGCATGACGAACTTCTGTACTTAATGGTTTCCTTCATTTTCTTACTAGCTAGCATGTCGAGGGCCTCTCTATGTACAATACGTAGCATCGACCAAGCACGGACATAAGAGAGGACACTTCTCTCTATTAATTAGCTAGCTAACACAATATATGAAACACCTAAATTAACCCCCCAAAAC
>NC_041393.1:629306484-629314596 GCF_002162155.2 Triticum dicoccoides | reverse complement strand
TAAAAAAAACAAAAACCCCAGCCACTGAAATGCTGACATGTGGATGCCTTTTGGTCCCGGTTGGCGCCACCAATTGGGACCAAAGGCCCTCCTGCCTGGGCTCGGCGCACTGGCCACGTGGAGGCCCATCTGTCCCAGTTCGTGTTAGAACCGGGACTAAAGGTCTAGGGCATTAGTAACAACCCTTTAGTCCCGGTTCAAGAACCGGGACAAGAGGCCCTCACCAACCGGGACTAATAGGGGTTTTTCTACTAGCACTACTAGGGAAAAGCCTATACACAAAATCTTACCAGAAGCGCGCTCCAAAATAACTCGCTGCTGCTAACTAGCAGTAGCGCGGACAGACGAAACCTGCTGCTGAGACAAATATAGCAGTAGCGCGTCACCCCAAAGACGCGCTGCTGCTATAATTCCTACGAGGCCGCCGCGAGGGTAGTTATAGCAGCAACGCGTTAAGGTGATGCGCGCTACTGCTACGTGGCATAGTAGCAGCGCATTTCTCTGATAAGCGCTACTGCTAAGTTTCCTACAAAAATTTAGTCCCACCTCGCTCCGTGAAGAGAGTTTCTACCACCTTAAATATGTTACTTCTCACACATTGACAAGCACTTGATCTTCATTGAACTCTATGTGTAGAATTTGTGGCTGCAATATGAGTCTTCACCTGTTCCTAAACCGGTGAGGACTCATATTGTCAAATCAGATTGTACACAAAAAGATCGTTGATGATCAATGTGTTTTTGATATATTGAACAAAGTCTATTTTTACATGCTGACACATAGCAGTAGCGCTTTACTGTGAAAGGCGCTGCTGCTAGGTAGCTTAGCAGTAGCGTCTTTTCCTGAAGAGCGCTACTGCTAAGCCATTCATCTCCCTCATCTCCTCCATTCAGATCCACTCACACACACAGCCACTCAATCCTCTCTGATCCGTCTGCGCCGCGCGCCCCCGTCGCCCCTCCTCCGTCTGCACCGCACGCCGTCACCTCCTCCTGCTTGCTGGACTCGGTACCGGCATCCTCCTCCGTCCTCCCTCTCCACTCGCCGCTGGCCGGCCCCTCCTCGCTCCGCCTTCCTCCTCCGTCCTCCCTCAACTCGCCGCGCCGGCCGGTCCCTCCTTGCTCCACCTTCCTCCTCCATCCTAGTAGGCTAGTTTATTTAGTTGACTTAGAACATTTTGATTTAGTTGATTTAGTAGGATAGTTCATTTAGTTGACTTAGAACATTTTGATTTAGTTGATTTAGTAGGCTAGTTGATTTAGTTGACTTAGAACATTTTGATTTAGTTGATTTAGTAGGCTAGTTGATTTAGTTGACTTAGAACATTTTGATTTAGTTGATTTAGCAGGCTAGTTGATTTAGTTGATTTAGAACATTTTGATTTGGTTGATTTAGTAGGCTAGTTGATTTAGTTGACTTAGAACATTTTGATTTAGTTGATTTAGTAGGCTAGTTGATTTAGTTCACTTAGAACATTTTGATTTAGTTGATCGTTAATCCTTTGCTCATATTGCTTTAGGAAGAATGGCGCCACCACCACCACCACTATGTCAACTGTGCAAGTCAAGATGCGCCAGCAGCCTTGCAACTGGCAAGCTGTTCGGCATCTACTTCCAGCCGAGTTTTCGTCATGCGGCGGTAAGAAATTAGATGAAATGTAATAACTATTTTATTTTTAGTGTTGGCATTACTACATTGTGTCATTTTTCTTATTTTACACAGATCGTCCCATGCAATGTGAGGTTGAAATTCAACAAGCTGATAGGAGACACTGTGACATTTGAGGCTCCTGGGGGGCCGTACACTATGGAGGTCGAGAAAGGACGCAATATGTCACAGATTGGAGGAGATGGATGGGCCCGTTTCGTCGCTCGCATGCATCTTACTGGTGGTGAGTTGATCAGCTTCAACTTCCGAGCAGAAAGACCCAAGCTAGCTGTCATTTATCTCAACCTGGTGGAAGATGATGAAGATGACGAAGATGATGAAGATGATGAAGATAATGAGGACCCACTCGAAGAAGATGATGAGGACCCACTTCATGAAGCCATCGTATCTCAAAGAACAAGGCTGAGTGAGGAGGAGGTGTGCAACCTGTGGGACATAATTCCGCCATGTGCTGACTTTGTCGGGGTGCCATTCGTGACCCGCTTGACAAATACCATGGTTGATCGACATGATATGGTATGTTATACTTACAAATGCAAATTAATAGTGTGAATTACTTAGTGTACAGTCCAATGATATGGTATGTTGTGTGGAATCTAGTCGATGATATATATGTTTTAGTGTAGAGTTCGATCACATGCTTATTAATTGATATGTTTTTCTTATTCAAAAATTGGCAAAGAGCATATCTTTGAGTTATGGTATCGAGCCTGATGAAGAAGGATCAGCTGGACTACGCCTTACTGCAAGGGGCTCCGTCACAACCTGTACTTACCGCGTGGACACGGACGGTCGCACACACTTAAACTCGGTTGGGTGGAAGAAATTCCTCGATGGCAAGAATCTTCGTGTTGGACAGGCCATCCTAATTACTATCAGGAACACCAACCGCCCAGGCTTGAGGATGATGATTGTCTTCGATATCATCTAGAACTACATATGTGTGTGTGGCCATATCATCTAGAACTACATATGTGTGTGTGGCTATATCATCTAGAACTACATATGTGTGTGTGGCTATATCATCTAGAACTACATATGATGATCGTCGTCGATATCATCTAGAACTACATATGATGATGGCCGTTGATATGACCATGTACTGCTTGAGGATGCATGTTGGCTATGCATGAAATTGTTATCTAGTACTCCCTTCGTTCCAAATTACTCGTCGTGGTTTGAACTAAAACCACGACGAGTAATTAGGAACGAAGGGAGTACTACCATACCTAGTAATGGTTTATGAATTTGATATCTACTAGCAGTACCTAGTATCTAGTATATGAAAGGAGAACTGAAATGGGAAAATTATGAAAGATATAGCAGTAGCGAGGGATGGAGAAATCGCTACAGCTAGTTAATAGTAGCGCGTTCCCAAAAAGCGCTGCTGATATCGTCAACAGTAGTAGCGCGGGTTAGGACCGCGCTACTACTATGAGTTAGCTGTAGCGCCTTATTAGTAGCGCGGCCACCCGCGCTGCTGCTAGCCTAAAAACCCGCGCTACTGCTAGCCTTTTCCCTAGTAGTGTAGTGTGAGGGTCAACGAACCGGGTTGGCTGCTGACAGAGAACCCGCTCCTGAAGATGGCCGTACAAAAAGGCATTGTTGATGTCGACCTGATGTACGGGCTAGCAACGAGAGGCGGCCATCTAGAGGACAACACGGATCATGGCGGGTTTGACAACCGAAGAGAAGGTCTCGGAGAAGTCAACACCAGCACGTTGTGCAAAGCCACGCACAACCCAGAAAGCATTGTACCTGTCGAAAGAACCATCCGCGAGAAGTTTGTGAGAAAAACCCACTTGCCGGAGATGACGTTCGCTCCAGGAGGATGCAGAACAAGAGTCCAAGTACGATTGGCGACAAGAGCATCATACTTAGTGCGCATAGTGGCGGTCCAATGCGAATCACTCAACGCAGAACGCATCGAGCGCGGTACCGGAGAGATGGTCGTGATGCTGAGGTTGTGGTAGCGCGGGTCCGGCTGCTGCACCCCAGCCTTGGCACGCGTCACCATGGAGTGTTGAGGCGGTGGGGGAGGCGGGCGTGGACCGCGTCGAGGGGCCACAACCGGCGGCTCAGACGATGAGGAGGACGCAGGCGAGGCCACGAGCGAGGCCGGTGGCATGGCTGGCAAGGCGCCAGAGGGCCCGACGGGTGAGGAGACAAAAGCGCCGACGGAGCCGAGAGGGCCGGCTCCTCCTGAGCCGGCGAGGAGGACTGCGAGAGGTGCGGAGACCCAGGCAAGGTCGGGGACGAGACCCCCGAGGGCTTTCCTTGGGGGGAGGCTGGGAGCAGGGCCGGTTCTGAGGAGGTCGGCTCCTCCAGAGCCGAGAGGAGAGGGCCCAGCGAGACCCGGGAGGCCGACTCCTCCTGAGCCGGCGAGGGGGACGCCAAGGACAGCGAGGCCACGATCGAGGACGAGGAGTCCGATGGGGTCGCAGCCATGCCGAATTGATGGGGTGGAGGGAGCGTAAGGGCTCCGCGCACCCGTCGAGGAGGGGCGTCCGGAGAGGGCGCGAAACGCGTCGAGACCTGCTGAAAAGGAAAAACAATCTCACAAAAAAACGTGCCGAGACATGATCACACGATGGGACTCCGGGTCATAACAGCGGAAGCCTTTGGTGTTGGGTTGATACCCAAGGAAGACGCAGGCAATAGAACGAGGTGCCAACTTGTGCGGCGCCGTGGCTATGATATTAGGATAACAAAGGCAACCAAAGACATGGAGATCATCATATGACGGAGGTGACCCGGATAGGAGATGATGAGGGGTGTAGTTCCACTAGGGTTTACAAGGCCGGATGTTGAGAAGAAGCGTAGCTGTGGAAAGAGCATTGGTCCCAAACCAGGCAGGCATATGCACATGGAAGAGAAGAACACGAACGCTCTCATTGACACTAGTAGAAAACATGGCATTT
The DNA here is from genome assembly GCF_002162155.2 of Triticum dicoccoides. Classification (NCBI taxonomy): domain Eukaryota; kingdom Viridiplantae; phylum Streptophyta; class Magnoliopsida; order Poales; family Poaceae; genus Triticum; species Triticum dicoccoides. The sequence continues at coordinate 629,310,007 of NC_041393.1, read as the reverse complement.
GTCCCGGTTCGTAAGGGCCTTTAGTCCCGGTTCTTGAACCGGGACTAATAGGTCGTTAATAATGCCTCCCCCCTTTAGTCCCAGTTCTTGCACGAACCGGGACAGATGGGCATCCACGTGGCTGCTGCGGGCAGCCCAGGCAGGGGGGCCTTTGGTCCCGGTTGGTGACATAAACCGGGACCAAAAGGCATCCACGCGTCAGAAGCTGGCTGTGGCTGAGGTTTTTTTAAGTGGCTGGTTTAGGGGTTTTGGGGGTTAATTTAGGTTGTTATTAGCTAGCTAATAGAGAGAAGTGTCCTCTCTTATCTTCGTGCTTGGTTTACCAACGCTACGGCTATATTCATTTCACCGGTTGATATGTAATAACTCTTCATGCTCGCGTCATACATCATCATATATAATAACAAGTCCTACTAATCATGCATCATCATACAACTTCTACTCGCTATTAATAACAAGTCATACGATCATCATAGTCATAGCCATCGAACCCAACCCTACATAATTGTTCTTACCACATCATCAGTATCAGGTAGACTTAAACACACTTAAGATAAAATAGCATAAAACAATATAGACCCTGACTCTCCATTATGAAGAATGGAGATTATCCTGTCTCCAATTCTTGCGCTTCGCTTCCTTTTGCTTCCAAGAAGCTCCTTACGACTGTCCATACATTTTTTCATTCTTTGATTGTCATGTCTCCACTTCTTTTAGAAATCCGGTATGGACAGTTGAGATTCGTAGGACGACCTGGTTGTATGTTCAAAACATCAAGGCGATCGTGTGTATACATCAGATGAGGCACACAATCATTCGGGATTATCTGTTGAAAAGCATAGTAATAACTTCTTAGTTAGCAATGATGTACTAGTTTTAGAAGTATGCAAAAAGATGCACGGATGTCGTAATAGTAAAAAATCTTACTAGGGTATCTCCATGGTAGTTACCATAGTTCAACACATGCACTATTGCACGTATTGACCATAATGTTGAGGAGTTTGATTGTAGACATTGTAATTATCAAGATCAGTACAAAATGCGATCAGATGATTTTCCTCTTTATAAGTTAATTCGGAGCCATCGGTGTAGTGGGTTTTGTCTACCATCTTCCGCACATTCTTTGAAGAATGAAAATAAGCTGTCAACTATTCTGAAATAAACAATATAAATTACTTAATAACTATGTTAAGCTCACATGGGGGAAGAATTGGAGGTGTATCCACAAGGACCCAAATGTCCATATTATCTTGCTCGATTGTAGGATCACCAAGATCCATGGTGACAAGCATACCCTCATCAAAACCATACATCTTGCAAAGTGCTTCCCAATTTTTGCAACCAAAATGGGTTACACTCTCAGCATTGTACAGCTTTACTTTAAAATCCACACCATGATGGGTCCTTTGGAGAATTTTTTTGGTTTCCATACTTTCATGGTCTTCAAAACCCATCCTCTCCAAGACATAGCGTCTTGCATAGCATGGGATAAGCTAGTCGAATTGGAAAAGATGAAAAATACACGTTAAAATAGTTGAAGTTGTGCTTAATTACGAAAAAAACTATTTTCGTCGTTGCGTACCATATGAACATCGAAGGTCTCCTCGAGCTTAATGTTGAAGCGCCGATCTTCGTCCAGCTCAATGAACTTGTCGCACATACCTCGGTCGTCGTGGCACCAGTCGCACTCCCCCGGGCGGTTTCGTCGTCCGAGTATGACATTTCCGGCCTATGTTCATAATTCAAATATTAAAATTGTACAATAAAATATATGTACTAAAAAACCTAAATTAGATCATTATTATTAATCACGGGTTGACTATCGGTGATGGTACGTAGCTCCTCCTTTCATTCCCGAGTGCATTATTACACCAAATTGTCTGTCACACGGGAATGAAGGAGAAGCTACCCCCACGACGGCGTGGATGATGGAGGGGCTCCTAAATTTCTGCATAGAGTGCTCTTCAAATTTAGCATTCAAAGTAGGAGTACTTTTCCAATATGAGCATTCAATAAGCAAAACCAAATCATAAAATAAAGTAGTATTCAAATTAGCATGCATTCAATTATGACCAAAACTACATCATCTCTTGTGTCCGTACATCATCAAATATTATCACTAATACACCTCGAATACTATCATACATATAGCATCGCGAATACAGCTAGAACCGTAGCGCCCGACGGGTATCGTCGCGGGCGGTGGACACCCAAAGATAAGGCACCATCACAGGATCATAGCTCCAGTGAGATCCCTGAAGAACCTGCCAGGTACTGTCGAACTTGCCCTCCAATGCAACCATGTAGTGACGGACGTGCTCGTCCTCCTCGCTGACACGGTGACGTACCACCTCCGCGGTGTCCGGAAGCCTCGGCACCGTCACTGGCCCACGCGACCGCCACCAAACAAGGATCGGCTCAACAACTGGCTGCCTCCTCACCAACCTACGTCCCCCGAAAGGTAGCACCTCCCAATACGAGCCCAACGGAGCCTAGTCCCGAACATGGTCGTGATCAAGCAGGCCTCCACTACCGAGTCGACGACGACGAGGATGCGGGATAGACATCGTCAACGTCGATGCGGGAACTACTTCTATATATAGTTAAATAAAGTAGTTTTATTAATTAAATCAACTAGTTCAACTACTAAGCACTTACTATAAATAAATAAAGTAGTACTTACTAAAAACAAACTACTTCTATATATAGTCAAATAAAGTAGTTTATTAAATCAACTAGCTAGTTCAACTATATATGAAGCACTTACTATAAATAAAATAAAGTAGTACTTACCAAAAATAAACTAGTTTAACTATAGTTCTATTATTTTTCTAACCAATTATATTAAACACTTTCTCTTCTTATTTTTTCCTTTTTCCTCTATTCTAAATATGAACGTATTCATAAATGACTTTGATCGTGCACAATTTTCCTATACATACACAATATGAACATATACATAAATTGACAAAGAAAATACTATGAACAAAAAAATCATTAAAATTCTATGAACAAAATTACAACAGAAAAAAATCAGAAAAATTCTATGAATAGAAAAAAAATCATAAAATTTTTTCATATTCGATCTTTGCATATATATGAACATACAAACATGCATATTCAACAATAATATCACCAAAAAATCTATTAATAGAAAAAAAATCTAACACAATATGAACAAATTATTTACACAATATGAAAAAAAATCTAACAGAAAAATCTATGAACTACATATCTAAATTACTACACATCTAACAAAAAAATCTATGAACTACAAAAAAATCTAACAAATAAATCTAAAAAAATCTAACAAAATCTAACTCAATTAACTACACATCTAAATTATACTACACACCTAAATTAACTACTACTAACATCAAATTAAATTAGCAAAACATTTGCTCACGGCGACGTTGTCGGGGACGGCGACGGCGACGGTGACGGCGACGTGCGGCGCAGGGCGGGGGGGCGCGAGGACGGTCGACGGTGAGGTACGGCGCGGGCCGAGGCGGGGCGGCGACGG
>NC_041393.1:629291116-629305778 GCF_002162155.2 Triticum dicoccoides | reverse complement strand
TCGGGTAGCCGGGAAGAACGAACTGAACCAAATTTTTGCAAGTGCTGCTTATATAGGCAGAGCATTGGTCCCGGTTCATGGCACCAACCGGGACCAATGCACCCCTTTAGTCCTGGTTGGTGGCACCAACCGGGACCAAAGGCCTCTTTTCAGCAGACCAAAAGGCGGGAAATAGAGACCTTTGGTCCCGGTTGGTGCCACAAACCGGGACAAAAGAGAGACATTGGTCCCGGTTGGTGCCACCAACCGGTACCAATGCACCCCTTTAGTCCCAGTTGGTGGCACCAACCGGGACCAAAGGTCGTGTGTTGGCACGGTGCGGTGCTATCTTTAGTCCCACCTCGCTAGCCGAGAGGGGCTCAGAGTGGTTTATAAGTCTTGCCAAACCTACCACTCTGAGCTCCTCTCTACTGCAGGCTTACGGGCCTAAATTCACTCTCTGTGCTTGTGGGCCTATTGGGCCTACTGCGGGCCTGCATCATGGCCCTAGTAATGGGTTTCTAGTCGTATGCAGGCCGTGGTGGCCCTTTAGGTGGCACTTTTTTTAATTTTTCCCATTTTTTTGCTTTCTTTTTTGTTTCTAATTACTTATTTATTTTCTTTTATGATAATTCTTTTAGCTATTAAAGTTTGTAACAAAATTCTAATTACTTATGTATTTTCTTTTATGATAATTCTTTTTGCTTTTAATGTTTTGAACAAAATTCTAATTACTTATTTATTTTCTTTTATGATAATTCTTTTCGCTATTAAAGTTTGTAACAAAATTCTATATAATTTTAGTTTCAATAATACTAGAGGTTTATAAAAGCTTTTTAGTTGATTCCTTTAGTACCAATTCTAAGGCTGTTATAAAGGCATTTTATTTGGTACAGGTTTTAAGGCTGGGGCCCCACGAGCACCTTTTAGTACCGGTTCGTGGCATGAACCGGTAAAAGAGTTTTTTAGTTGATTCTTTCTGCAGCTGTTTTTTAGTCCCACCTTGCCAAGCGAGAGGCACTCGCAGTGGTTTATAAGCCCTGAGTGTAGAGACGATGAAGGGAGAAGTGCAATGCTCACCTGCATGTTGGCCTGAAGCTAAGCAACGTGCAGGTGAGCATTCCGCCTCTCCTTTATTTTGGCATGGTATCATCATTTCATCCACATAGAATATGCAAGAAAGTTGAGAGGGTTACGGCAAAAACTGGATGCACTTTGTGTACAAAACGGACAATCTCTTTCGAAGTATCAGGATTTCATATGGAAACTTGTCTGTTACAACATGCATTTCAAATGAACTACAAAAAGGTTGAAAGTTGGCATGGTATCATCATAATAGTTGTGGAGAAAGTCTTCACTTTTTCTTCTCTTGTGTCCTTTCCTTATTGCGCCGTAACCATGGATAATCTTCATCATTTATCAGAATACTTGAGTCAACCTTGACTTTGAAGGGAGGAATTTCATGAAACTTTTCATAATCTTCGGACATGTCTGTCTTGCCCTCCACTCCCATGATGTCCCTTTTTCCTGAAAGAACTATGTGGCGCTTTGGCTCATCGTATGATGTATTCGCTTCCTTATTTTTTCTTTTTCTCGGTTTGGTAGACATGTCCTTCACATAGATAACCTGTGCCACATCATTGGTTAGGACGAACGGTTCGTCAGTGTACCCAAGATTGTTCAGATCCATTATTGTCATTTCGTACTGTGGGTCTACCTATACCCCGCCTCCTGACAGATTGACCCATTTGCACTTAAACAAAGGGACCTTAAAATCTACTCTGTAGTCAAGTTCCCATATGTACACTATGTAACCATAATATGTGTCCTTTCCAAATCGGACACCGCTATTTTGGTTGGTGCTCTTTTTATCTTGGGCGATCGTGTAAAATGTATTCTCATTTATCTCGTATCCTATCCAAATCGTAACAGTCGAAGATGGTCCCCTGAACAACAAGTACAACTCATCACAAACAATGTTTTCATCTCTGAGACGTGTTTCCAACCAACTGCTCAAAGTCTTGATGTGTTCACATGTAATCCAGTCGTCGCACTGCTCCGGGTGTTTGGAGCACAGACTGTTCTTGTGTTCATCGACATAAGGGGTCACCAAGGTAGAGTTCTGTAGAACTGTGCAGTGTGCTTGAGACCAAGAATATCCGTCCCTGCATATTATTTTCTCCCCTCAAAACGTGCCTTTTCCAGTCAGTCTCCCCTATACCGCGATTTAGGGAGACCTATCTTCTTAAGGTCAAGAATGAAGTCAACACAAAACCCAATGGCATCCTCTGTTTGATGGCCCATGGAGATGCTTCCTTTTGGCCTAGCGCGGTTATGGACATATTTCTTTAGGACTCCCATGAACCTCTCAAAGGGGTACATATTGTGTAGAAATACGGGGCCCAGAATGACAATCTCATAAACTAGATGAACTAGGACGTGCGTCATGATATTGAAGAAGGATGTTGGGAACACTAGCTCGAAAGTAACAAGACATTGCACCACATCACTCCTTAGCCTTGGTATGATTTCTGGATCGATCACCTTCTGAGAGATTGCATTGAGGAATGCACATAGCTTCACAATGGCTAATCAGAAGTTTTCCGGTAGAAGCCCCCTCAATGCAACCGGAAGCAGTTGCGTCATAATCATGTGGCAGTCATGACACTTTAGGTTCTGATACTTTTTCTCTGCCATATTTATTATTCCCTTTATTCGACGAGAAGCCAGTCGGGACCTTCATACTAAGCAGGCATTCAAAGAAGATTTCCTTCTCTTCTTTGGTAAGAGTGTAGCTGGCAGGACCTTCATACTGCTTTGGAGGCATGCCGTCTTTTTCGTGCAAACGTTGCAGGTCCTCCCGTGCCTCAGTTGTATCTTTTGTCTTCCCATACACGCCCAAGAAGCCTAGCAGGTTGACGCAAAGGTTCTTCGTCACGTGCATCACGTCGATTGAAGAGCGGACCTCTAGGCCTTTCCAGTAGGGTAGATCCCAATATATAGATTTCTTCCACATGGGTGTGTGTCCCCCAGCGTCACTCGGAAAAGCTAGTCCGCCGGGACCCTTTCCAAAGATTACGTGTAAATCATTGACCATAGCAAGTACGTGATCACCGGTACGCACGGCGGACTTCTTCCGGTGATCTGCCTCGCCTTTGAAATGCTTACCTTTCTTTCGACATTGATGGTTGGTCGGAAGAAATCGATGATGACCCAGCTACACATTCTTCCTGCAGCTTCCCAGGTATATACTTTCGGTGTCAGCTAAACAGTGCGTGCATGCGTGGTATCCCTTGTCTGTCTGTCCTGAAAGGTTACTAAGAGCGGGCCAATCATTGATGGTTACAAAGAGCAACGCGTGCAGGTTAAATTCCTCCTGTTTGTGCTCATCCCACGCACGTACACCGTTTCCATTCCACAGCTGTAAAAGTTCTTCAGCGAATGGCCTTAGGTACACATCAATGTCGTTGTCGGGTTGCTTAGGGCCTTGGATGAGAACTGGCATCATAATGAACTTCCGCTTCATGCACATCCAAGGAGGAAGGTTATACGTACATAGAGTCACGGGCCAGGTGCTATGATTGTTGCTCTGCTCCCCGAAAGGATTAATGCCATCCACGCTTAAACCAAACCATACATTCCTTGGGTCACGTGCAAACTCAGCCCAGTACTCTCTCTCGATTTTTCTCCACTATGACCCGTCAGCGGATGCTCTCAACTTCCCGTCTTTCTTACGGTCCTCATTGTGCCATCGCATCAACTTGGCATGCTCTTTGTTTCTGAACAGTCGTTTCAACCGTGGTATTATAGGATCATACCACATCACCTTCGCAGGAACTCTCTTCCTGCGGGGCTCACCGTCAACATCACCAGGGTCATCTTGTCTGATCTTATACCGCAATGCACCGCATACCGGGCATGCGTTCAAATCCTCTTACGCACCGCGATAGAGGATGCAGGCATTAGGGCATGCATGTATCTTCTGCACTTCCAATCCTAGAGGGCATACGACCTTCTTTGTTGCGTACGTACTGTCGGGCAATTCATTATCCTTTGGAAGCTTCTTCTTCAATATATTCAGTAGCTTCTCAAATCCTTTGTCAGGCACAACCACTACAAGAAATCTATTAATCCATGACGGATTTTGGGTGACGTTCTCGAAACTGTCATGGAAACTGTCATGGATCAGCAAGATGGAGACGACCCCCAAAATGGCAGCCCCCAAAATGGCAGCCCCTGGATGACAGACATTGGGGGATCGTCACGGAAACCATCATGTATCGACCAACTACCTCCTATTTTTCTTTCTTTATATGCAATCTGAACCGTCATGATTGGCCTATGCTGATGTGTCGGCTGTGCCCACTTATCTGCCCCATCTGTCAGTCAGTCATTCAACGATATATAGAGATTGTAAAGAAAAGAGCGCGCCTAAAGTTTGAGAGACGGCGCGAAGATGCAAAATTTAAGTGGCCAACGCGCCAGGGTGGCAAAATTTAGAGCAAGCCCATTTAACTCCACAGCACACACACCTAACCCTAATTCCTCAATCCCCATTCTCTCCTCCCGTCCCCTCAGCCACCGCCACTCCACCAATCTCCCTCCGCCCGCTCCTCGCCGGCGCTGCCGCAGAACAGGCCTTACCTGTCCCGATCCATCGACGCCCTCTCTTCTTCCCTCTATATGCGTCGCCCTTTCCCCATCTTTCCCACCACTATGGCCACCAGCTCGTACCTCCCACCCCATTCCAGATCACGCCCTCGAGCTGCGGCAACAGTGGTGGCGGCGGGTCCAACTGCTGCGGCTAGACGACGGTCGACGCAGTCTGCACAGATCAGTTCGCCATCCTGGGTTGCAGTCAAGCAGAGCACGTGCCACGGCGATCTACGCTGGCCATCTCAACCAGATCGACACCGATGAGAGGTCTCTAATGTCCCCTGCGGTGGCCACGGGTCCATCTTCGGTCCACGGCGAGCTATGGTGAGGAAAACATGGCGCTGATGGATGCAGTGTACAGGGGCGCCACCGCCACGCAGCTGGCCACCGGCTTCTGCCTGCCGCGGTACCGTGACAGGCACTGCCTTCTCGGCTTTGCCAGGGCCCTCCTATCCCTTATCTGTAAGTCATGGTCGTGTCTTCAATCTGCAAACAAATAAATCCTTATCATATATTTCGTCCATGTGTCCCATGTATCAAATCTTCTTCCATGCATACGAGGAGGGGTTCATGAGTATGAATTTCATATCTGGCTCTGCTTAGATTTAGATTGGCCTAGTACTGGATACACGTTTTGAGTACATTAATTGGTTTGGTATTGGATTTGAGTGCACTAAAAGTGACCTGATATTGACTTCAGATTTTTTTAGTACACATTATTTGGCCTCGTAATTAGATTCAGATCTCATGTGTATGTGGTGAGTAATGCTACTGTCTCAAGGGACGACTGAACAAGCAACCCCTGCTCTTATGCATGTGAATTTTGACATATGCCATGGTTAGTAATGTTCCTCATGTGTTATGGTGTAGTCTATTGGCTGTTTGTCCTACTCTTGTATGCTAGTTATTTTAGTGCTTAAATGGCAGGTGTGGCAAACTATGCTTCATATGGCATTTTCATGGAATTAATGTGCTTGTAATGTTTCACAATTCAGGATGGTTTTCTTGGAAGTTGGCCTTGTATCATTTCTACTTCAAGGAAATGAAGCCACTGGTTATGGTCTCTTTGGCGCACAACTTAATTTATTATCTATGAAGCTGTAGGCAGCTGTAGCCAGTGCTGATGTACTTCTCAAGGTATGTTATTGCTCAGTCTTTATGATGTAGCCAGATTAATTGTGATTCTGTGATATACTTGCATGCTTCAATCTTAATTAAGATATACTCTGTTGTTGATCCTTTGCTCGTTGGATGTGCCCTGAGATGCACGACATGCTTGCCAACAAAGCGCTCCATCACGGGTTCAAAGAGTACTCCAGCCGGACCACACTTCGGCGGCTCTACATCGACGACGAGTTCTTTGGTGGCCGCGGCATCACCGTTTGTACGTATATTTGTGCTTTCTGCCTTTCCTTCTTCCATGATTATGGTTAAGGACTTTGAGACCCTCTGTTACAGGTAGTACACGTGCATGGTATTGGAGTATGAATCGGTTCTGTGAGAAGCCTGTTTTATTTAGCATCAGGGCATGCCAATCCATTGATTAATCTAACATATATGTTTAGTGTGAATTACCATCCCATAACCTAATGAAAACCATTGCAAATTCTTTTCCAGTTTTACTTATGTGTAACAAAAATCACTTTGTCTGTTGTTGGCTCATGAACCCAAGTGTGCTCTAGCACTTCTGCACCATGGTTATCAAACTATAACAATCGTATCCCTAGTGCTAGAATGATACTTGCAATTGTGCAGCTATATGTGAAACAAATCAGGTCTTGGTTCAAATTGTATGTGTCGATTTGGTTGAACCTTGACTGAAACCAAAGCATCACATTTGGCTGTTTGATTTTCATTAGTATGCAGTACTTGTTTGTTCAAACAAATTGCTTTACACAATCGTAATGGGGACACCTCTATATGGTTCAAGCACTAGCACAATCTCTGTACTTTCTGGAACATAGGAGAAAATAAAGCAGTAAATGTTTTAGAGATACACACACGCACAGTTTCAGAGATGAGTAGTAGCGAAGTATGAAGCTGCATTTTCAGTTAGTAACCAAGCACAGAATGTTCCTGTAAAAGGGGTTCATTTCTTTTACATACATGTATAACCAACTTTTTCTGTAAGAGATAATTAGCTTCATGTAAATATGGCTGACACTTGCAATTGTACAGCTTTGATTGAAACTGGATGCTCAGTTTTTATTAGTGTGCACTACTTATTGGTTCTGTTTGATTCAATACACAGCTTTGGATTTTAGTTTGCTTGTGCATATGATTGAAATCTCACTAAACCTAATATCACTTGCATCTGTACATACATATGAATAAGCACCATGTTTTTTTTAAGTTTGTATGTGTCAATTTGGTTGAACTCTGACTGAAACTAGAGCACCATGTTTGAATGTTCAGTTGTTATAATTATGCAGCACTGTTTGGTTCAATTTATTTTATCAGGTACGGTTTGGTAACCTTGCTGCTTCTACTACTTAAAATTACATTCCCTCCTTGTTTCATGCATTTACCGTTCCTCCGCTGCATTAAATCTATTTGATGCATATATACACTCTAACTTGTAAACTTATGGTGTGGTGATGGTGCTTAGTCAGACTATTAGATGAAACGTGAAGTTAGTGTTCATGTTTAATTTATTTCCTTTGTATGGTATTCTGAAATAAGTGTGGTTGCTGGTTACACACTTTTGTTGCCAAATAAGTGCATTGGTTCTCACATTCATAGGACCAATAGAAATGGGCAGTGAAAGTCCCTTTTATAATTGGTAACATATTCAGAGACTTACTCCAGTTCAATCTGAAATAGAGACCCAAAATAAAATACAGCTATGCAATTTTGACACTGTTTCTGTTGGTGGTTTGGTACCACCCAAACAGACAAAAATTATGTGCACTTGATCTTTTTCCCTTCCTCGACAAATTAATTGATTGTTTTTGTTAATTGTTGTTTGCAGGAAGAATAATTCTTGCAGATGTGAGGGAAGAACTTGTGGAGAGGCTCACCTTGCTCTTCAAAGAAGGCCAATACACACTTGTTGTACTCCTGGATGAACTTGTATCTCTATATATGTTTGTAAATGTTCCCAATGTGGCTTTAGTGATGTCATCTAGGATGCTTGTTGTAATGGACGATTTTTTTTAGAAAGGGTAATGGATGTAATAACATGGAAATTTGTAAACTCGGTCAAACTATGGGCCTGGTACGGTAAAATAATTGAGTCGTCTAAGTTTGTTGTGCTAGCTGGGCTGATGGATGGAATGGATTGTTTTTGAATTGGCTGAATATCATAGGCCCAAATTTTTCTTGTTGGGCCTTATTTGGTGAGCAAAAATAGGCTATTGGGTCAGGCTAGACATAAATAAGTGGGCTGAAACATTATTGGGCCGAAGACCACGCTGGCGCCATGTAGATGCCATGTTGGCGCCAACTAGATGCCATGTCAGACCCATGCAGATGCCATGTCAGAACCATGTTGCTGCCACATCATGTCAATCCTTGACGGATTAGTCCGTCATAGAGGCCCGGGCCTTGGCGGGCCTAGGGACTAATCGATGACGGTCAGGAGGCGTCATGATGGTACAGTTGTCAAATTATGACGCGATATACGTGACGGACCCTAGGTCCGTCACAGGCCTCCCTTCATGACGCCTTTACACTATTTTGTGACAGACTGTATCCATCATGGATTAACAAGATTCTTGTAGTGAACATTCTCTGCCTTCCACTACAGCAATTCCAGTACGGTACCCAGCTTTGTGTTGCCATCTTCACAATTGGGGTACAACTTTTCTTTGTCATCCTCTAACATGTGATCGAACTTCAGCTTCTCCTTTTGACTTTCGCATTGCGTCCTTGCATCGACAATGACCCGGCGGAGATCATCATTGGGCACATTGTCTGGTTTCTCTTGATCTTTAGCAGCTTCCCCCGTTGCAGCATCATCGGGCACATCGTCTGGTTCCTCTTGATCTTCAACAGCTCCCCCCGTTGCAGCATCACCGTATTCAGGGGGCACATAGTTGTCATCGTCCTCTTCTTCTTCGCCGTCTTCCATCATAACCCCTATTTCTCCGTGCCTCGTCCAAACATTATAGTGTGGCATGAAACTCTTGTAAAGCAGGTGGGTGTGAAGGATTTTCCGTCAGAGTAAGACTTCATATTCCCACATTTACTGCATACACAACACATAAAACCATTCTGCTTGTTTGCCTCAGCCACTTCGAGAAAAATATGCACGCCCTTAATGTACTCGGAGGTGTGTCTATCACCATACATCCATTGCCGGTTCATCTGCGTGCATTACATATAATGATGTGTGTCAAAATTAAGAAAATCAGACAAATATCTATCTAAAGTAAGAAAATCAGACAAGTATCAAAAAGAAGATACGAACAAGTGGCTCACCACGGTGGTGCCGGCGACGAGATCGGCGCGGGCGATCAACGGCGGTGAAAACGGGGACGGGGCGTGACGGACCCCTAAATCTAGACAAATCTCAAAAAAATGGAGCTCCTAGGTCGAGCTTCGAGAGGAGAAAGCTTAACTAGTGTGGCTCGGGCATTTCATCGAACACCTCATGTGCATAGGAGGTGAACTAGAGCACCCAAATGCCCTCTCCCTCGCCGGATTGAAAAAACATAGCACTATGGAGTGCTCTGCCGCGGCGGTGGGTATATATAGGCAAGTTATTTGTCCCGGTTCGTGGCATGGACCGGGACTAAATTCACCCCTTCTGTCCCGGTTCATGCCACGAACTGGGACCAATGGTTGTGGGCCAGCAGCGAGGACCATTGGTCCCGGTTCCTGGCTCGAAACGGGACAAGTGGTTCTACACGAACCGGGACCAATGCCCACGAGGCCCCGGCCGGCCCCCTGGGCTCACGAACTAGGTCTAATACCCCCCATTGGTCCTGGTTCTTGAAGAACCGGGACTAATGGGCTGGCCAGGGCCAAACGGTAGCCCTGTTTTCTACTAGTGTGAGTGTGCGAGGAACACGTTCGGCACGACCGTTTTGCTGTGATGTATATGGACATGTAAGATGAAACATAGTGCCATGAGTGGATAAAAGAGTGCGAATAGCAAGGTATCAAATTCCTTCCTATTGTCTGTTTGGAGATGAGCAATGGTGCGATGAAAATGGGTGGCAACATAAGCATAGAAAGCATGAAGTGTTGAGGTGACGTTGGATTTGCGGCGTAACGGAAGGGTCCAAGTGAAATGAGAGAAATCATCCAAAATCACAAGGTAATATGATAAACGCGAATTGCTAGGCACGAGAGATGTCCAAACATCACAGTGAATAACATCAAAGGGAAAACTGGCAGTTGATGATGAAGAAGAATACGGCAAACGAACGTGTTTTCCTATGCGACAGGCATGACAAGTATGTTCCTCCGATTTATTACATGAAAACGGAAAAGTCTGCAAAACTTTATGAACGACGTCAGCGCCGGGATGACCGAGACGAGCATGACAGAGGGATACGTTGGCATGAAGGGCTACGGGACCGCGGCTCATCGTTGGGCCACACGGATAGAGATCGCCGGGAGAATCACATCGGTGCAGAACCTTCTGGGAGCGGACATTCTTAACAGAAAAGCCATGTTTGTCAAACTCAACAATAACAGGATGTTCACGAGTAAGAGAACGAACGGAACATAAATTTTTGATTAAGGATGGAGACACAAGAACATTGTTAAGAGGTAAAGATGATGATAAGAAGGGGAGCGAAGACTCGCCGTGGTGAGTTATGGGAAGCGTAGAGCCATCACCAACAATGATGCGGGAGAAGAAGGGTAATGGAGAGGCATGAGAGAGGATACCGGGGTGCGACACCATATAAGCGGCGGCGCCTATGTCCATGTACCAGTCCCCTCCGCTGGAGTAGTTGTTTGAGGAAGGGGTGGCATGGAGGGCGGCTAGGAGCGCCAAGTCATAGGAGTAGCCGGCGGGGGCGGCGCTCTAGGGGGGCGGCATGGCGGCGCCGTAGGGCGCGGGCCCGCCATACGCCGAGGAGCCGTCGGGACTGGAGCCACCCGACGTGGCCAGGAGGGCCTGGTGATGAGCCGAACGAGGGCCGAGGATTCCCGGAGCAGGCGCCCGCGGTAGCAGCATGGAGTAGGCATGTACCGCCCATGTCCAGGGTTGTACCCCGTGAGCCAAGGCGGGGGCGCCAAGGCCGGGGCAGGGACGGGTGTAGCCGCCTGGCAGGGCTGGGAGCCCCCGTCGCAGGCCCGTCCGTCGCGACCCCCCCTCCCCCCCATTTGTGGCGGCCACGGTCGGGGGCAGCAGGCGGCTGTGGTGCCAGGGCGCGAGGAGGTTGTGGGACCGTCGGCGGTGCCGGCATGAAGTACGGCAAGCGGCGCTTGCCGGGGCACTTGAAGGAGACGTTGGCGGCCTTCGCGTAGGAGGGCATGGTGAGGGAGAGGTTGGCGGCGGACTGGCCAAGGTCGGGGTGGAGGCCGCGGAGGAGGTTAGAGAGGAGGACCGAGTCTTCGATCACCATGCCGACATTGCGAAGCTCATCGGAGAGAACTTTCAGCTTGGTGCAGTACTCGTCGATCGTGAGATCGTTTTGCTGCATGGTGAAAAACTCCCCTTGGAGGAACACGCGACGCTGAAGCTGATTGTCGAGGAAGAGGTCGCAAAGCCGCGTCTAGATGGCATGCGCAGATGGGTCGCGGCAATTCACCATGTCAAAGAAACTGCGCGAGATCATGAGGAACAACCACTTGACTATAGAAGCGTCGACGGCCAGCCACTCGTCATGGTCTTTCATGTCGCGGATGTCGACGCTCCCGTCAACATGCTCAATGAGACGGTTGGAGCAGAAGAGGAGCACGAAGTAGGTGCGCCAAGCGTTGTAGGAGGGGGAGTCGAGCTCAAGGATGACGGGAACATGGTCTTTGATGGGGAATTCATTGAGGCGGTCGAAGGTGAAGGCGATGACGGTGGTGGAGCTGCCGAGGGAGGAGTGGGATCCCACCAAGATGTTGGAAAACGGCAGCGGCCGGGAGGTTGGGAAGGGTCTAGGGTTTGGCGGCGGCGATGGCTTGGAAGAAGCGGCGCCGGCGGCGTGGGAGGGTTAGGGTTTGGTGCGGCGGCAGAGGCTTGGGAGAAAGCGGCGGCGGCGGTGTGGGAAGGTTAGGGTTTGGTGCGGCGGCGGCGGCTTGGGGAGCAAGCGGCGGCGGCGGCGTCAGGGAGAGAGGAAGCGGCGGCGGCATGAGACGCGGCGGCGGCCTAGGACGGGAGTGATGGAGATCGGTAGAAAACTGATACCATGTAGAAGACTATAGAATGCAATTAGATTCATGGGAGTCTGTTACAATATATACAGGTGGTGTCTTGCGTGACAAGCCAACTAAGCCCTACAATATCTCTAGGAATCAGCTATACAAGGCTAGAGATAATAGGAGAATCAGTCGGTAATAAATACAGAGATATCACGTTTCAACAAAATGGAATCAACGGATCCATTTTCAATCAAAGCCCCATGGAAATTAATACTACTCAACAGGCTTGACATACTGTTTTGTATAGCCTCGTCTCCACTCCTCTCTACTTACTCTTGCAGCCCTACACTCGCGTCCCCATAATTCATAAGTGCTTTGTCTAGCTCCATTGCTTCCTCTCGATCATATGCAAGCCCCGCTTCATCATTTGCTTCTTCTAGCCCATGTGCGAGTCACTCAGGTCGGGTGATCAACTAATCGGCATGGGAGGTACAGGGACACCCAAGTAAGGTGAAGTTTGGTCGATCGCTTTGTGGAACTACTCATCCTCGGGTTTACCGTGGCATGGCAAGCGTGTGAAGAGCCACGAACAGGCACCTAGCTAGGCCCCACATTGGTTTCCTTCTTGCCAGGGCTGAGCATAACGGTGTAGTTTGTTACCCTGGTTTTACATGAACTTGCAGCTCTATTTTGTGAAAACGGCTTGTTTTCCTGCGCGAACAAGAAATAGCCACCAAGAACCTAAGTGAAATCATGTGGAATATCCTGTGTATATAATGATTCTGGTTGACAGGAACACTGTCTCTTCCAAAACCATCGCACGTACAATGATGTTTCTGAAGTTGATTACTTGATTGGTAAACGACAGCAGAGCCATCAACCGGACTCTTATGAGATTACGTGGAGCACATTAGATTGGACTCTTGTGAGATTACGTGGAGCACATTGGATTTTTAGTTTCTTTCTCAAACTCGTGTCCCAGCAAAATCATACACGTCGGTCAGTCCGACGTGCTATGCACGTCACCATTCATCAAGCAACAATGCAACCATAGATATGTGGACGTGGCTAACATCCCACACGAAGAGTTGTTCAGGATATAGACTGCCTGGCAGGCGACCAACATCACGAACACAATGTGGACGCGACGTTGCTCCAGTTTGTCTACGTGGAGTTGACTATCTTTCCACTCGTTCTTTTTTCTGGGCCCATCCGTGTAAAGTTCCCATTATACTATTAAGAATGTTCACAAGAGCATCATCAGTAGGTCAGTGGAAATGCTAAAACAGTTGGATTTGGCAAGTACTCAAACTTTTTCCTACAATTGACATCAGATTTTGGCTTGCACAAAAATGTTTTTTAAATGAACTTAAATGATAAATGTTTTGCATGAAAGTTGTAAATCACATCGAAAAGAATAACTTTACTTTTTGTGTCATCTCCATCCAAGGTCACATGTGAATTCTACAGCTAAAACAACCCCTGCATAATATATATTTGCATATGGCCAAATTGTCTCGCCCAATCGCGCAAGCAACCGTAGCAAGAAAGAGAAGGCCCGGACAATGGCCAGACTACCTGCATATGCTTGGACCAACGGAAGAATCCCGGACAAAGCGTCGTCCTATCGAGGAATTCCTCTTGAGGTAAAACGTGAGTGTTTTACCTTTAAGATGTTCTCAAATTGAAATATGCACAACATGAAAGTTGTGGGTCCCGATAGGGCGGACAATTTTAGTTGTTCCTTTTTTTTGGCATACAGTGCAAGTAGATTTGTAATCTCCACGCTTTTATAGAAAAACTACAATCGTTATGAATGTCTAATTTAGGAGAATAGTGCATTTATATATTTCGGTGGTTGTCGGGTAAAAGCATGTGAAGTTTTATAATTGGCAGTTGTCTTTACTCACTTCACCTATCGTATCTAGTCTCCAATGTATTCCACCCATTTTTACTCCCGTCAACTACTCTAGCCCTACTTTTAACACATGGATCGTCCTTATAGACTATTTCTCTCTCCTCCCTCTATATTGCGAAGTGCTAGCTAGTTTTTTCAGAGCTTGGATACCGCACATATACGCAGTAGCTGATCGTAGGTGCACTATCAGTCCCTTCCAATACTACAATGTGATTGGACGGTCCAGTTCTTAGTATATTACCATGATTAGAAGGATATTCTTGTTCTTTGGTTGCAATTGGCATGGGAAGTATTCGGATTCAAAGATGTGTTGGAATATATCCAAGGCCGTCAAGAAGGGGGGGCCAAAGTGGGTAACCGCTCAGGGCCCCAAGATTTATAGGGCTCTGTGGTGCTCTGCTTCTCGTTGCACAAGTGCAGGGCTAATACATGATTTGTCGTTACCCCACATGAAGGTGAGGAACGAGAATACACTCACCGACAATACTAACATCTTGTTTTTGCCCTTGTGGTGAGCATTTATTCTCAATTCTTGATTTTCGTGAGAGCAGGAAGCCCTAGACTGTAACTTCGCTCCAACCAGTCATTTTAGGTCTATTTCTGAATGAATATTTTTTTAAATAATTTTAATTATCTATAGATGTTTAGGTTCCCAGGATGCAAGTGAACTGCGAATTTACAATGTGCCAATCATTCAAAGCCAAAATACTATTCGACGGCATACATCTATCAATATGGGGATCTCAAAAAACTGCAAAACTGTTATCACTTTCCTTGATAAGATTGAAGAGGTTCAGTTGCTTCCCCCCCCCCCCCTAGAACGCTCCTTACGTACTCAGGTTGCCCTCTCCCTGCATC
>NC_041393.1:629266582-629290536 GCF_002162155.2 Triticum dicoccoides | reverse complement strand
GCACAATGCTCTCACTGCTCTCTACTGACGCCAACGTGCAAAAATCAAAGACTGTGTCCTTGGGGACGGAAATTCTGAGTATTTCCACCCCTACGCCACGATCCGCTTGCGCAAGAATCAGATCAAAACTCTAAATGTCAACGGCATTGACGTGTCCTCGCACTCCGGCAAGCACCACGCTCTGCGTGACTATTTTCATAATATCATAGGATCTTCCTGCTCGGGCAACCCGCCCGAACAACTCCAAGATCTTGTCTCGAGTTCCCGCCTCCGCTTGTCTCAATCTAATGCCTTAACTCTCCCATTCACTATGGATGAGATTAAAAACACTCTATTCTCTATGAACGACAACGCTAGTCCGGGCCCAGATGGTTTTGGGCCGGCCTTCTACAAATCTAACTGGGAGCTCGTTAAGAATGATCTCTTCCGCCTTCTTTCTAGCTTTCACTCGCTCGACGCAGATCTTCGGCGCATCAACAAGTCCTATATTGTCCTCGTCCCAAAAAAACCTGGTGCCAACGACCCAGACCAGATGCGTCCGATCTCACTGCAAAACTGCTCCGTCAAACTCTGCTCCAAATGCCTCACCAACCGAGTTCAGCCAGTTATTTGTGATCTTATCCACGCTGACCAATCCGGTTTTGTAAAAGGGCGTAATATTTCTGAAAATTTCATCCTCACAGCTGACATCGTCCAAGCTTGTCACAAACGTAAATGCCCCGCCCTTTTCATCAAGTAAGACTTCCGGAAAGCTTTCGACTCCGTCGCTTGGAACAGCCTTTACACCATCCTTAGAGCTAAAGGTTTCCCAGAAACTTGGGTGCGTTGGATCATGATGCTAAATGATACAAGCCAATCGGCCAATCTTCTTGATGGCATACCAGGGAACTGGATCCAATGCAAAAATGGTCGATGAACAACACCTTGCAAACCTCAAGTCCATTCTGCTCTCCTTCTCCCTCTCTACCGGTCTTCAAATCAACTTCAACAAAAGTACTTTTGCCCCAATCCAGGTCGACTCTATTACTGCTTCCAGTATGGCTAGTATGTTCGGCTGCCCGGTTGCCACCTTTCCACATAATTACTTAGGCCTCCCCTTATCTACTCACAAGTTGCGTCTTGTGGATTTCCATCCTTTAATAGCGAAGGTGGATAAGCGCTTAGCCGGATGGAGAGGCCACCTTCTCTCCGCTACCGGGAGGGCGGTGCTCGTCAAATCCGTCATTAGGGCCCTCCCCACATACGCCATGAGCGCTATGCTCCTTCATGCTGGCACTATCCTCGAGATTGACAAGCATTGCCGGGCCTTTTTTTGGGCCGGGCAGGATCATGTTAATGGGGCCAATGCAAGGTTGCTTGGGATGACGTCTGTGCCCGTACCTCCAAAGGAGGCATCGGCTTCCGTTGCCTACGTACCCACAACACTTGTCTCCTCCTAAAAACCCTGAGCAAAATCCACTCCCCTGGCACCGGCACATTAGATTCTTGTCTCGCCAACTCTTATGGCTGGGAGGGAGGGCATTACGTCGGCGAAACCAATCGGTTCCACACCCCCATTTGGAAAGACATAACGTCCAGCCTCCCGTTCTTCCGCTCTATTACTCGTGTTATTGTCGGCAACGGCGTCGCTACTGCCTTTTGGCTTGACCTTTGGCTCGACGACAGTACTCTCGATGCTCGCTTTCCGAACATGTTCTCACATGTCACCAAGACTCATGTCTCGGTTGCGTTCGTGCTCTCGGCCCCGGCCCTCCGTCTAATGCTACAGCCGCTCCTCTCCAACACTGCCACCATCGAACTGGCAGGCTTACGTGCCCTTTTAGCCACTGTTATCTTAATGCCGCAGGTTCCGGATACCCGGTTATGTAGGATCGATGACCGGCCCCTTTCCACTGCTTCCGCTTATGAGGCAGCTTTTTCGTCCAGGCGTGTCGATCTGTTCGCAAATTTCATATGGGCGGAGAATTAATTATGCAACTAACCGATGCAGGTTGTTTCTCTGGCTGGCGCACCGTGAAAGATTGTTCACTAATGGTCGCAGATTCCGTCGTGGCTTGACCGACTCGGCATCCTGCCCTTTTTGTTCGGACATAGAAACAACTTCACACATGCTACTTCACTGCGCCATCGCGTCCAACGCTTGGTTAACTGTGGCGTCCCTCTTCATCAACCCTGCTGAATGCTCAACCATCAGCGACCTCCAGAATCTTCAGCATTCTTGCAAAGTCCGAAACACGGTTATTTTGGCTATTCTCTGGAACCTTTGAAAAAGAAGGAAGAATGCAAAAGTTTTCAATCATGAAGTGCAATCTCTGGGATCCGTCCTCCCATGTGCGGCCGAAGATATCTTCCTTTGGGCCAATCGCTGCCCCAAGGAAGACTGCAAACAATCCTTAATTGATTGGGGAATCATGTTGTCCCGTCTGGATGTAACTTAGTGTTTCGTTAATTTTCCTCTCATCCCCCGCCCTGTATATATTCTCTGTTAAACTCCAAAATTAATAAATGAGTTCAGGCTGGCTTTGCCCGCCGTAGTACCCTGAAAAAAAAAATGGACCATATGGCTACCTGCAGGGCCGCTCCACATGACTGAAAGCGTACGTCGGGCGTTCGGGGGACTTTTCCTGTGTTGCTCGTGCTTCAAACGTTGAGAGTTGATCGACAACCGAATAGTAGTAATACTGGTTGATGCTCGGACGCGTGTATAGCCCTGGGATCACGCAGTTAAACCGGTACCAATATGATACATTGTCCGAGAAGTGAATGGTGCAGTCCGCACACACACGTCGCCGCACTATGGAACCTGGTACTGGGGGGTGGAGAGTTCCTTACCATATGTCGTTCTATCCGTCTTCCACTCGATCCAACGAGAAAAAGCTCGGGTTGAGAAGTTCGAGAAGGATAATGCATTCTCGCGTGGGTGAAAGTTAAGAAGGTTGCGTGCCTTTGCGACGAAGCGATTCATGCCTTGACCCTGCAGCGATGAGAGCGAGCTGCGCCATGCATGCAGGCCCAGCCTGCAAAACCCTTATTAGAGCATCTCCAGCCGTTGGCCCCCAAGACGCAGAAAAATCGCCCCCTGGGGGCGAGCCGGCGATTCGTTCGGCGCTAGGGGCGGTTTTGCGCCCAGTCGTCGTCCCCAGGCGTCGATGTAGGCCCAATTTTAAAGCCCCATTTCGGCGAAAAGGGCCCATATTCGGCGTGGTTCGCCGTGGCTCGGCGTTCAATTATCAATGTAAATATATTTTTAACACATATTTCATCGCAGAAAAATCAAATATTCCAACAAAATAGTACAAACAACAAATAGTTCAATACAAATTAAATAGTTCAACAAATAAAAACTCATATTTCATCACATGTCGTTGCCCGGCGTCGCCCTTGAGCCTCCATAGGTGCTCTATCAGATCTTGTTGCGGTTGATGATGCACCTATGGGCCTCGGATCTCTTGACGCATACTGAGGTAGGCAGTCCAGGTTGCCGGTAGCTGGTGATTAACTTGGGCAAGAGGACCCTGCCTGTGGTATGCTTAAGTGTCAAACACTGGCTCTTCCTGCTCGCTCTCAATGATCATGTTGTGCAAGATGACACAGCAGGTCATGATCTCCCACATTTGATCTTTCGGTCAGGTCTGAGCGGGGTACCGGACAACAGCAAATCGAGATTGGAGCGCACCAAATGCCTGCTCGACATCCTTCCTGCAAGCCTCCTGAATCTTCGCAAACCAGGCGTTCTTGCCTCTAGGCACATGGTTTTTGATGGTCTTCACAAATGTCGACCACCTCGGATAGATGCCATCAGCTAGATAGTATCCCTTGTTGTAGTGCCACATATTGATCTCGAAGTTTACCGGAGGAGAATGACCTTCAACAAGCTTGGCAAAGACTGGAAAACACTGCAGCACGTTGATATCATTATGAGTTCCTGGCATACCAAAGGAGTGCCAAATCCAGAGGTCCTGTGTGGCCACCGCCTCAAGTACCACAATGCAACCGCCTTTGGCGCCTTTGTATATCCCCTGCCAAGCAAATGGGCAATTCTTCCATTTCCAATGCATACAGTCGATGCTTCCAAGCATCCCAGGAAATCCTCTTGCTGCATTTTGTGCTAGGATTCGAGCAGTGTCTTCCGGATTGGTTGTTCTCAAGTATTGCGGTCCAAACACTGCCATCACTGCCCGATAGAACTTGTAGAAAAACTCTATGCTGGTGGACTCGGCCATGCGTCCATAGTCGTCCTGTGAGTCACCGGGAGCTCCGTATGGAAGCATTCTCATTGCTATAGTGCATTTCTGGATCGAGGTGAATCCAAGTTTTCCGGTGCAATCCATCTTGCATTTGAAGTAGTTGTCGAACTCCCGGATGGAATTCACAATCCTGAGGAAACGCTTTCTGCTCATCCGATAACGGCGCCGAAATGTTCTGTCGCCGTGAAGTGGAGCATCGGCGAAGTAGTCGGAGTAGAGCATGCAATAGCCTTCGAGACGATGCCGGTTCTTTGCTTTCATCCCCCCCCTCCCCCGGGCGCCGAGCCACCTCGCCGTGGCTTTTCATTGCTCGCCAGCAGTTGGGCGAGGGCGGGGAGCACCATGAGATGCTCTTCTTCCTGGACGTCGGCCTCGGCTTCCTCCTCCAGCAGCGCGGCGAGCACTTCCTCGTCATCCGAGTCCATCGCCGAGGCAGGCAAATCGCCGAACACCTTGCGCCTGGTGGGCGTGTACCCGCCGCTAAACTGCCCCTCCGCGACCGGAAACGCCCAGCTGTTGTCGGAGGGGCTGCCGCGGTGAACCTCTTCTTTTTTTCCGGCGGGGAATGTCTATCTACCAGCTATCTACCGGTGAAGGGCGGCGGGCGGCGCTGGGATATAGCTAGTGGCGGCCGAGAGCGCGGGGGGTGGGAGGCTGGTCGGGGAAGAAAATTCTTGACTTTTCACCTGACGGCATGGGCCAGCCGCGCTTTTCCCTTGCGCCGGAACCCCCAAACGCCCCCCAGCGCGCCGGGTTCGGCCTGCGGCCGCCGGGCGGAAAAAAGGGCCGAACCGGCGATTTCCGTGGTCCTGGGGGCGCGAATGGGGCATTTTTTTTGGCGCCGGCGCCGAAAAAGTCGCCGGGGGGGCTGTTGGGGGCGCGGCTGGAGATGCTCTTACTTGCTGTCACGTGCAATTGTGCCAGCGTCGATCCTTCCTTCTGAGAGAGGATTTTGCATCAATGCAAAGAATTAATTAAACCAATTAAGGAGCGCTAGAATGGTGGCCAACCAGCTACGTAACATGGCGCGTGCTGGTTGGTCACGGTGAGAAATTTTTGATTTTTTTTACATTTTCCCAAATGGTTGTGAAACTTGTCCTTTCTTTCTTTCGAGAAAGTTTTCTAGGTTTTTTTGTTTTTCTTTCTGAGATGGATGTGATGTCCACGTGACACGATAATGTTTTTTGCAATATATTCGACATGAATCTGAGATGCGCACAGCTTCCTTTCAACCTGCCCGTAATGGCGGGCCCCAACCACTAGTATTTTAAAATCGTCGCAACAATAGACCAGCCCTGCAACAACACCGTTGAGTAGCTATTTATATTTTGCTGGTCCCAACCTGAACCTTACTGATATGTAATATCGCTATTATGTTGTTTGGTTGATTATGTATCAGTACGAACGATAATTTGTGCAATGATTTTCTAAATCAGATGCTTATTAGCAGGAATCGTATGTGTTATTGTTGATCTATGTTACTACACAATTCTAAATTCTGACATGTTTGCCGGGTATTACACATCTTGTTACGCTGAATCGTTTGTGTTATTTTAATCACCGCAAATAGTTCATTGGAGTGACATGATTGCCTGGTATCACACACATCTTATTACTTCTAACTGTTTGTGTTATTTTTTGCTAATTTTTTAAATAATACTTTTTTTTATTAATTTATAGAAATAATACACCGACTTTTCTTTTTAAAAAATAACACGGCCTCGGCTCATAGATGGACAAGTGGGACTTGTCGCCCTACAGGTGGACGACTGGAACCCGTCAGCCTATCGGAGGCCGACAGCTCGCCGCTCGGCCACGTGGCGGCTGACGAGTGGCTAGGCCACGTCGCACCATTCCCCTTCGGTGCAGCATGTGTTGTCGGTGGCCGGGGCCAAGCCTACACGCTCCTGTCGGCCACCCGCAGGACGATCGTCCACCTATTGGACGACAGGGTGTCGGCCCCACGCCCACGCCCCTTTCTTGCGGGAGACCGACTAGAGGTAATCATCTAAAAGGGGGGCGACTAGGGGCAGTGCTTCAGCCGACTGGTTAGTCAGCCTGGTGTAAGCCGACTGGACCCTAATCGGCTACGTACAAGACGATTAGTTCCAGTCGGCTTACCCTAGTTGATGCCTTATTATCTCTACTCCTAATAGAGCAGTTGGTGAATAGTCCGCCGGTTATTTTTTGCTGGTTTTATTTTGCCTCACCACTTTCGTTGATTTTATTTCGCTGGTTTTATTTCGTCTCCCTCCCACCTGCCTTTTCGCTTCACCACCCACATAAACCCATTAGATTAATTACCATAGAAAAAAATAAATCGCAATCAATCAAGTATTGATGGGATATTTCCTTATATTGATGTGATTTTCCAATCAAGTATTGATGGAATATTTCCTTATATTGATGTGATTTTCCCTTTCTTATCATCAATCATCTCTACTGCCTAACAGAATGCGTAGCTTTCCTTTTCCTATCAACCGACCGCGTCCCGTCTCCCTACATCCGCCCTCGTTGCTCTGCCTCCCGCACACAAAAAAAACTCTCGTTTGACTTCCCCCAAACCCCGCACGATGGAAAAACCCAGCCGCCTGCTTCCCCTCCTCTCGACCGCTCCATACGTCCAGATCGCGGCCCCATCCTCATCGTCCTCTCACGTCACGGCGGCCGATGGACTGCCGCCACCACCCGCCTACTCTCTCGCCGCCGCCGTCCTCCCGCTCGCTCGCCGGCACCGTCGCCACCAATCCCGGCGAAGGCGCCGTTGCTGCTATGTCGCCTCCTTTCCCCATCCAAGCCTGACCATGGCAACGGCGCCCTCTCATGTGTCCCGCGGTGAGGTTTGGGGAGGCGTGACCATAATCCAGTAGGGATCTCACCGCGGACCCGTCTGCTGGGATGGGTGTTGCCTCCGTTGTGAATGGGATCGAAGGGAGGGACTACTTCGTCGTCAAGGTCGGCGAGGCAGCGGCCGATTGGGAGCCCGGTTGTGAACATGGGAGTTCGTCCCCATGGATGCGGCGGCCATGGGGATTGGATGTGAAGCAACCCCACTTGCCGGTGGTGGAGGCTTGCCGTCCATGTGATCCTTTCTTCTCCCGGTATCCCCATTCCTTGCCTCCCATTACAAAAGCGAGCATGAACGAGAGCAGGGGCTGATTTTCATCAATTCATTTCTCATATTTTTAGTTGCTTTTTTGAGATTATACAAGATGCTCCCGATCTGTTTTGTCAAATTACTTGGATCCTTTTATGGAATTGACAGCCATCGTATTTTCACCTCATGTTATTTCTTAATCCTTGTCCCACTAGGCATCCACTACATGTTTGGTAATGACGTGATGTTGAGGCGGCTAGGAGAAGCTCAGCAGCCAGATCAAGGGCTATTGAGATGGATCTGGGAGCCAAGCAGTAGTTCTTCTATTAAATTTTGGTTATTATCTTTTCTATTGTAACGATCGTGGGATGGTTAATTTTGACTCGGTGTAACATTTGCATTTGTTTCCCCAGCTTGTTGGCGTAGATGCGTGGCACTGTGGAAACTAATCAAGAGCGAGGGCAGTGCACATCAGAGCTACGCTGAATGTAGCGACCCAACCATGAATTGGGTATGTTCACACGAGGGATGGGAGAGGAGAGGAACATTAACATTTTTCATGATTTGGATGAAAATTTCAGTTCGTAGTTTCTCCCTACGTGGCAACACACTAGCGGTACTCATGGGCTTAGGATGAAAGTAGTGCCAGTAGAATCAGTAGGTTGGATGGGAAGGCGGTTGTTACCCTTGTCCCTTGGTGCTAGCCTACCGTGGCGGCCTCACTAACTTGCTCATTGCGAATACGAGTTCGTGGGGTCGCGAGTTGCTGCAGATTTGTTTTTATCACTTTTTACAATATTTATTGATGTATCCCTAACTCATCGAGTCATTTTTAGCTTTGATTTCCCATATATGCCAGCCTAAATATCCCATGGTCAAAATATTTGCATGGTTAGTGGACATTGTCCCTTTCTTTCGTATTCAGTGATGGATGAAAAGTCAGAAATGACAATTCTGCTGTATTATTCAATTCGAACTAATGTTTAGTATTTTATATTTTCGATAGAAATAATTTTATCCGCTTGATTTAGGAAGTGCACATATGTAGGTCAACATATTTTGTAGCTCTTTCAGATGTAAAAGCATATGTTGCATAAGAAATTATTATCTTTGAAGCATACTCACATTTCACTAACAAATAAGGGGAGGTTCAGACTTCATAGCAATGATAACAAGGTTTGTTCCTCACTCTTTTGTTGGAATTTTAGTTCCAAGTTAACATGATTTCTTATCCGCTTCATAAGTCATGCATTTTCTTAATTAGGTGATAAGTAGAGCAAAAAAAATTGATCATGTTATTGTGGGGTTTGTTTAAACTCCAGCATAAGGAATTCTGGTTTAAGAAAAAAGACTTTTGGCTTCTTTAATTACAAATTGATTGCAACATTGTGTTAGTATGTGATTTCTCACATCTTGTTATTTAGAAACATTATAACCGCGCATCTTTCCAACCATCTCAGACCACTTGCATTTCTGGCCATTAGATCTTGAGTTTATGTGCTTCTGGCCATCTGATTGCCGTTTCCAGTCGCTTTGGTTCGTCGTTCAGTAACCACGGAGCGGTACGTAGTGGTGGGCCGCTGCTCCAGTAACATTTTCGGTCATCTCCTGTTAAAATGGGCCTGGTGGGTTTTCTCTTCGATGGGGGACTGGTGGGCTTAATTGTGTTGTGTGTGCATGTATGAGGTCGGTCTCCCTTGGATGGTGGAGTTCTACGGCAGCTGTGGAGTTGTCCCGGGGCAGCATGGGCGGTCGATTGAAGTGCGCCGTTAATTGACGAGTTAAGGTGCCGTTCCTATTAGCCATTAATGTTAGTTAAGGTGCGCCACTCCTCTGCAGTCGATGGTGGAGTTTCGTTGAGTCCCTTTGCCTCCCTCCTCCTATTTATATGTCCTCACCTCATCTTCCGCCCCGATCGGTGTCTCCAGCTACTCCAGACGAATATCCAGGGGGTCGAGCTCTTGGCGTTCGCAAACTCTGTCTCCTGCCGATGGACGCCGACTATTGAGTTCTCGACGGCGTTGGCATACTCCCTCCAATTAGAGGGAGAGAGGCGCACAAATTTCATGCACATCATCCGATGCGCCGCTCAAGTGTAAGGTGTTTTAATGGCTCGCAATCTTGAGAAAGTTTCTGACGACGGACAACTTGGCAAAGAGGGTCTGGCCGCACAAACCTTCCTATTCCCTGTGTTCTTCTGCTCCGGAAGACGCCCATCCGCTTAGGCGATGTGGTAGCGAACGCTGCAGTTCTGCAACCTTCCGTCCTTCCGATCGACAGAGTTGCACTGATTCTCTTTCTCTGTTGTTTTATACCTTGTACAACTGGTGCTTGTCGTTTCTTCTAACGCTCAGCCTACAACTCTCCTATTATTTAAGCTCTTCCGCCAGTGAAGGTCCCTCGTACAGTGATAAGAAGTGATCGTGTTTGTTGTTCTTGAACACGCTATTGCAGAATAATGCAATTTCTGCTCCACTTACCATGTGAGAAGTCATGTAGGCAGGAGCATACTGAATTCAGTTAGTTACATCAAGAACCTCAAGTACAGATAAGATTTATTTCCCAGGTTGTTGATCGCTAAGCCTTGTTGTTGTGTACAAAAGTTTAGTTTTTACGTCCTCTTGTTGCTACAGGAAGTTGAACAGCAACAAGACCTAGAATTTTAGGTGACTCACTGGCAACCATGGAATGTTCTCCTATTATGTATGTTTTGTCGGCCTCTTTTCCTTTTGCCTCCGTGGAGTCGAGATTTTAATATTTTTCTATGATATGCCTGCATCAAATGGGTAGAGATTTTAATATTTTTCATTGTCAACGTGACCGAAATACTAAGATCGTGGATTACTGTTTATGTTTATCTATGGAAATATATGCCTCCACATCACCGAACATGTCTTACAATAATAAATTCTATATGGCTCTACAATGTCGTCTATATCAGATTAATCTTTCATGGGATATTGGCATGCAGTGCCACACAACCCTTCAGTTTATTTGTCCACACTTAATATTGTTATAATGGCACTTTCAGGAAATTTTTATCCATGTAAGCATATTTCTTTTTAGTACTGGTGGGTGCCCTCTTTCTAGGCAAATAAGTATATATCACGCATTGTCTTGATGGCATAGCATTCCCGAGTCCAGTTTGTAACTTTAAAGTTTGTTACCTTGTTAAGTTAATGAAATTTTTATCCATTTTTCTCACAACGACAATTTTGCTTCCACCTACACACATTCATCTGATTTTGGTCAGAAGATTGATCACCCGGTTCCTTTTCAGTTTTGTCGGTGCACTCCTACTTGGCAATTCAAGCTAATTGCCTGGATTTAGCTACTTATGCACAATTAACTTCTACTTGGCAATACAAGCTAATTGCCTGGATTTAGCTACTCATGCACAATGAAACTTCTAATTGGCAATCCAAGCTAATTGCATTGATCTAGCTACTTATCCACAACGAATGTAGCATGCATACGAAATGAAACAAGGGAAACTTAATTATGTTTATTATGTTATTACCGAGTTATCTTTTTGTCAATATGTGGGTTATTTTATGCAACTTTCACCTATATATATATATATATATATATATATATATATATATATATATATATATATATAATGCAAGTCTATGTCATTCCATTGGATAAAAGGACGGACGTAGCAACGCATGAAATTTTTATAGAAATTCCTGTGAGTGTTATTCTATCATATGATAAAAATGAGGATCTTGCAGACATACAACCATCTTAACATACATGTTTCGTGTCTATTTTTATGCAATCACCTAACTCAATGACACAATGGATGGGCGCAGCAACGCGCGCCACCAATGATCTAGTAATATTTGTGAAGACGTGCATTACACGTGCACTTGGAAGCGGGCCCATGGCCCGCGCTGGACGGCGCCGACGCTGACCTGGGCCACCTCCTCCGCGTATTCTTGGAGCTGTGGCTGGCCGATTTACATGAAATTAATTCCCTCAGTTCTGGTGGCAAATATAATACACATAATCCATATTGTTATGCACGCATGTGTGTGTGAAATAGATGGATTATGGTTCCGTACCCAATAAGATGGATATGTGTGTGTGTTAGAGAGAGGGAGAGGGGGAGAGAGTGAGGAAGAGGGAGGGAGAGTGTGTGTGTGAGGATTTGATGGTAAAAAAGGTCGCCAATGTCGTAATATTGAACTCTTAAAGTTAATGTGGCCCCGTGGCAACGCACGGGCGTTCTTCTAGTTTAGGTAATATATCAAAACCTTGTATTATTTCTGTAAATAAATAAAAAATATTTAAAAATTTGGCTTATTTTTTATTATCGCAAATAGTTCATCTGAGTTGCTTGTTTGCCGGATATCCCACACATCTTGTTAAACCGAATAGTTTGTGTTCTTCTGGATCATCGCAAACAGATCCGAGTGACCTGTATATCGTCTATCGCACACACCTTGATATGTCTAATCATTTCTGTTGTTTTGGTTCATCGCAATCAGTTTGTATGTATCAACTGTATTCGCACATGCAGCTCTTTTATGTATTGTATTTGATGGATCTACCATCGCACACAGTTCGTCTTATTGGTGACGGTTTTATTATCATCATGTTGGCAATTAATGTATCGCACACAGTTTGATCGAAGGGTCTCTGATACATATGTCGCGTTAGCACTATCCTGCAGTAGTGAACCGAGTTGAACGCAAGGAAAATGCGACTTTACATACAACATATGTCTGGTCTCATCAACCACTTAGAAGCCCAGAGCCAACTTTGCAAAGGTATCCATCCATACAGATTGACATCTTGTTCATCTGGTCGTTAGCTTTAGAGGTTCGGGTTGGAACCATGACAAATCACTGGTTGATATGTAATAGTTGTCTATAGTCAGGGTGGCTAGTGGTATGACAGGTATCAATCGGAATCAACATGGTTTCTCGGTTTTATTTGGTGACTTGGATAGGTTGCCGGTGGCGTTGTCCGAGGTGTCCGAGGTGTCATGAGTTGCCGGTGGCGTTATCAACATATGATGGTCAAAACATCACCACCATCGGGCGAACGACCCTTGTCAAGTCCGTGATCACATCCCAAGTGGTCTACCCCGCCATCCCGCTGGTCATTCCACCAACCATCCTTATCAATGTGAACAAGCTGGAGAGAGCTTTCTTATGGTCTGGTTCGGACAAGACGACGGGAAAAACAATGCAAGGTGAATTGGGAGATTGTTTGCCGGCCTCTTGAGTATGGGGGGCTTGGGGTTCTCAACACCGACAAGTTCACTCGGGCTCTCAGGTTGCGGTGGCCGTGGTATGAATGGAAGGATGCCACCAAGATGTGGGTGGGGATGGGATACCCATGCAACGAGGAGGACCTCAACTTTTTCTATGCTTCCACCACCATCATCGTTGGTAACGGCGCGAAGACCCCCTTCTGGGACTCTCCTTAGCTCCTTGGACGCAAGCCTAAGGACATTGCTCCGCTCATCTATGAGGCCTCCAAGAGAAAAAAATGGAAGGTGCGGGAGGCGCTCAAGCATAATGCGTGGATACTCATGATCAAACCCCCCACCGTTGTTTCTGTTGAGCACGTCACACAGTTCTTCGCTCTTTGGATGCTCCTCCTTGAGGTCCATCTCGACGATCTCACCGAGGACGACATCCTTTGGAAACATACGGCAAGTGGGCAATACTCGGCGGCCGCTGCATACAAGGCGCAATACCTAGGGATGGTCCTCTCACCCATGGATAAGATGGTTTGGAAGGCTTGGGCACCTTCAAAAATCAAATTTTTTGCTTGGTTGGCGCTCCAAGATAGAATTTGGACCGCCGATAGGTTGGCAAAGCGTGGGTGGCCAAATTGTGATCTTTGCCCTTTTTGCAAGAGGGTGCAAGAATGCGGACCTCACCTCTTCTACAAATGCCGCTATACTCGAAGGCTTTGGTCATTGGTCATCGAGAAATTCCTCATTCTCGGGCTAGACACTTCCGCTTGGCCCTTCTTTAACTCGGTTAAAGATTGGTGGGCGAGTACTTGCACCGACGGCACGCCAAACCGACAAGCCAAGGTATCCCTCACCATGCTCGTGTCATGGACAATTTGGAACGAGCGTAACGCAAGACTTTTCAAACATAAGAGTGCTCCACCGACAATCTTGCTCTCCTCCATCTCTACTGAGGCCAACCTTTGGATCGTCGCCGGTGCAAAAAAGTTAGGGTCTTTAATTTTGCGAGAATAATCCGCATGCCGTGTAAATGGGTGACTTGTAACAAACTATTTTCTCTCTTTTTTAATGGATGAGGCAAGCTTTTGCCTCCGTTTCAAAAGAAATGAGTTGAAGGTGCTGCCCACACACACGTCGGCAGCAGTGGCGGAAATACGATGGCTTGGTCAACATCTTTGCTCGCTGGAAATTTCCTACCGTGGCTAGTGTTATGTTCCTATGTTGGTCGAGTCGTCTCGATCAAACAAGTAGCGGGAATTGGAATTTGAGTTCGTCTGAAACCAATGTACTTGTAGAAGATTCTTTTTTTTTCTACTGTGGGTGCAAGAGGACGAATATTTTTAGAACTTTCAGGCATTTACGTTGAAGCGGCTCGTGCGCATGCATGCTTTGTGTCACTTGCGCCTGCTTGAGCGTAACAATCCTGAGGTGGAGGGGAGAGTAACCACAGAAAATATTACCTTCTCGTAATTATGAGATAATTTGTTAGCACCAGTATCTTTCACCATATATTTCTATGCCTAGTTACTAGAGATAACAGTAAAAGATAACCCATTGCATATCTTTTGTATTGTCGTCTCTAGATTACTTGGTAGGCTTCAAATAAAACTGACTTATGAACCACTGCATATGCCTTCGAAGTCAGATTACAACCTTTTTCTGGGGCAAAAATGGTTGGCAAGTACCCAAGTGAATTGATGTGGAAATTATTGAACTAAATATCGAGAGAACTAAAAAACCCACAGATAGGATTTGGCTGAAAAACCGAATATTCGCCCACCGTTCTTGTACCGTTGACGTATCATGGTCTTTACACTTGTCCACCTATCTTGTCTTGTCTCTCAATTATTCTAACCATTTTAACTCTTCAACTGCTCTAGCTCTTGTTTTCACACATTCACCAACTTTCTAAACTATTTCTTTCTCTTCTCCCTTTGTATAGCCAAGTTCTATAGCTACTCTACTGAGAATCTGGATATTGCATATATACGCAGTAACTGACGCTAGGCGTGCACACAACCTTGTCCAAGGCTATATATGTGCTTTGGTGGTTGGTTATCGATATATGAACATGATGACAATGATATTCATTCTTTAGTTGCTTCGCCCATTCGCCCTTGTACTCGTTAGTCTGACAATTCGGCATGGGAGATATCAAGATGCAAAAAAGTGCAATAAGTATGTTTTTTGGAGATCCAACACGAGTGGCGCTCTACTACATTGGAAATAGGAGTAGAGCGAATACACGACTAGTTTCCATGCCACATGGTGTATACACAGATGACTAAGATAGAGGAACTGACTTGCAGGGGCTGACATTAATCGCATCTTGTATTTGCCCTTGTAGTGATGCTATCTTTACCTCATTGCTCTTTGTGGCTGAAAGACAAAATAGTTTGTGAGTTTTGTTCATTCGTGATGAGAAAATACAAGCTGCGCTTGCAACTTCTGTGGGTACCTGATCCGATTTGTGGCACATGCAAATGCTTTTTGTAAACAGGAAAACGGTCCAAAAGACCAAAAGGACCAAGAAAAGCTTCATTAATTTCAAACATTACATTATATCTAACTTAAGTAGCCAAGACTAAAATCAAATTTCAATTCGGTATGAGAACTTGATGGAAAAGATTCTGAACACTATATGCAAATTGCTCACCAAACAAACTTCTCCATTACCAGGGACAAAACCACTAGGAAGGGAGAGATTGTCGTAATATCACAGACCGGTCTTGTCAGTGGTGGAGGGTTCATACATTGAGCCAAAGCCAGGCTACCACCCTTTAGGCATCATATCCAGGAGGAAAAGCAGAAGATGTCACTAATGTGTTACCATGAGAACTCCATATAGCTGCTATTTGGCCAGAAAATTCGATATCGGAGGCTGGAAATCGACCACCAAGGTCTGAGAACCCCAACCGCCATTGATGAGGAGCTAAGGTAGGAGCAACTAAGATTGTCAATATCCAACACTAGAGACTGTTCTCTGATGCGACGATGATACCAAACAATTCGAATTTGAACTCCTAGTTGTTCGCCCTTGAGCCACCTCAGGAATAGAGTGGATCAAGATCAAGAGAAGCATCTCTCTCTTCCATAGACCCGGCTGACACACGAGCGTACTGATAGAGCTCTCTTCTAACCCTCATCCCAGAAGCCATGACTCACAAGCATTGATGGAAAGATAATAAAAACTCATGTTAGTCGCTACAGGGGCAAAACAAACCCTAAACCTAGACCTAAAACTACTATGTACAGACCTATCGAAGCGGAAAAAGGGCAAAGCTGGAGAGTTGGAGTCGAGTCTCAAACAAGCGAGCAGGTGGGGAACGTGAGAAGATTGGGTATATTTTAACTTTTGTACTACTCCCTCCATCCGAAAATACTCGTCGGAGAAATAGATGAGTCTAGACAGATTTTAGTTATAGATACACTCAATTGTAGCCATCTCTCCGACAAGTATTTCGGGACGGAGGGAGTACATCACATGCAACTGTGTGGGAGTACCGATGTGTTTTATAATGTAGAATTTACAGTCCTGTTTTTAGGAAAGGAAGTTGTTGCTGAGTACCCAAGTCAAGTGATGTCGAAAAATCTTGAACTAAACATTGGGAGGACATACAAATAACACTCAATCCAGACATGTCCGTAGAGATTTGATTTAGCAGAAAATCTAATATCCTCCCACCGTTCTTGTACATACCGCAACATTCTAGGACTCCACATCTCAGAGTCTTTAGGAGACTATGTGGTTGTAGTGAAGATGGTGTTGTGCTGAGAATGTTGGTCCTTATTGATAGCAATGGGTTTATCGTAGAAAAGAGGACCAACAAAAAGCACATGCAGATCGATCCTCAAGACAATGTCCTCCGGATTTTTCTCTCTTTTTAAAACCGGCTTATTTGTTCTAAATATCTGGAATTTTTTGTAATTAAATTATTCTTGTGTGCATCAAAATCTGGGCCCGTAAGGTTAACTTTATCTTCCATTCCAAACTACAACCAATTTTTTGAGCTGTGTGACAAAAATATGTATTACCTGACTTAATTAAGTCACCAACTTTGGGGTGACTGACGTTTGTGTCCCCCGACACCTGACCCACATGTCAGGCACATAAAGTCGGGTAACTTGAAGTCAACTGTTCTGGTTCAGTTAGGAGTGTGCAATATGAGTTGTACTTTCTCCGTTCCTAAATACAATTCTTTCTAAAGATTTCAATATCAAATACATATAGAGCAAAATGAGTGAATCTACACTTTAAACTATGTCTATATACATCCTTATGTAGGACATATTGAAATCTCTAGAAAGACTTATATTTAAGAATGGAGGGAGTAGTTTATTTGGAGATGCCCTTAGGAGTGTGCAACATAAGTTGTAGTTTATTTGGTACATGGTTTAAGTAGATAGGTTATCTCCATCTCGGCTTAGAAAACGGCAATGTGCATGCATGTCCAATTTTAACATAAAATTTCATTTTTTTACTTTGTAATTCCTAATAAAACCATGTGAAGTTTTATAATCCACTATCATCTTTACTCTTGATGTGCTATCTCATCTATTCTCTCATTTATTCTACCGGCTTTAGAGCATCTCCAACAGGCGCGCTTCGCCTCGGCACGGTATAATTCATTTACAATGCCAAAATAGTCTTTTTGCGCGCAGGAGCGTTGAAGAGGTTTTTCAGATGCACAAAAACAGGGTGCCCAATCCGGCGGCCCCACCTGCAGCCTGCGCGCATAATCTGGCGCCTCAAATTTGCAGCCCAGCAGCCCGCGCTCACACCCGTGTGATAAAGTGTTTTTGTGTGCGCTCTACTTTACAACGTCTGCTGGAGCGCTATTTTTTTGTCTCCGTCACACAAAAACTATGGTTTTAAGTGTGTGAGGCATTTTTTAGGCGCCCGTTGGAGATGCTCTTAACTCTCTTCAGCAACTCTAGCTCAAGTGTTCACACATGGACCCCTTTTGCAGTCAACTATTTCCCTCCCCCCTCGATATTACGAAGTGCAATAGCTACACTGCAGAGACCTCAGAGATTATATATACTCAATACTGTGCATGAGCGTGCATGCAGTCTAGTCCAATACAATACTATATATTCGATGTAAGCAGTTGATGTCCATATATCACCGTGATGAGAAGGATATTAATTCTTTTGTTACTTTGTCCATAGGTCTGTACTTGTAGTTTGACAGTTCAGCATGGGTGGTAGCAGGATGCAAACACGTACAGTATGTAGGGGAGATCCAGCACATGTGGTGCTCTGCTTCTCGTTACACAAGTCGCTACCCCATATGAAGCAGACGAACAAGAATACACTCACCGACATTACTAATGTCTTGTTTTTGCCCTTGTATTTGAGCATTTATCCGCAATTCATGATTTTCCCGAGAGCCGAAAGCCCGGGACTATAACTTCGCTCTAACCAATCATTTTGGGCCTGTTTACGAATGACTGTTTCCAATAATAATTTTAATCATCAGTAGATGTTAAAGATCCGAGGATGCCGGCAAACTGCGACTTTACAATGTGTTAATCAAGCCTCGTGGAACACTCGAAGCCAAAATGCTATGCAAATGCAACGGTATCTATTAGCACTAATCTTGACGTGCGTGGTTACGTTGGCAGCCGAGTTCCCGCAGTTGTGACGAGCGGGGCGTCTGGTCGAGCTGCCGAGTCCTGGAGTGCATGGATAAGGTCGTTATCTAGTGGCATGCATGTAGCTAGTGGGTTAGTGGCCGGTGTGGTGCATGCGTGCGTGAGTTAGTGGTGTGTGTGGCCACTGGCCTGTGCGTGGGTGTACTGTATAAAGTGTACGCTGTTGTGCACCCAAAGAGCTAAGGGCCAGAGACAGAGATGTAGCCTCAGGGAGTGTATGTGCGCTCGCTGGATGCGGTGGTGTCGAGTTCGTGCTCGGGAAAAAGATCGCCGTTGCAGCGGCGGGCGTATGTGCGCCGGTAAACCACCGTGTCTTTGTGTTTCTTCCCTTCCTCCTTCTTCCATCTTTGTTTGTGCGAGTGAGAGGTGGAGAGCGGCGAGCTGGTCCGGGGTACGGTAACAACAGTATCCATCTATCCATACGGGCATATGGCGTCGGGCGTTCGGCGGAATTTGTCATGTGTTCCTGGTGCTTCTCGAATGGCCTATGACCGATCTTTATTAGAATTATTAGAAGGAAGAAAAGAGTTCAGTACATCAGGAGCAGTCTACAAAGACTAGACTGGGCCAGACCGCAGCATCCCTGGGAGTACCAACCGGAAACACACACGGCCAACCTAGCCAACTATAGCTAAGAAGGAAGATTAGCAATACATCCCGTGGCTTTCCACATGGCCACGTCTTCCTTGATCCGGTCCATGACCCTGTCTGGTGGGCTGGCTACATGATCAAAGATCCTGGCGTCTCACTCCTTCCACACCCTCCAGTGCAGCAGGATGATCACCGTATCGAAGTTCCTCCTGACTGTCTTCAGGATTGCCACCCTAGCCCGCAGCCACCAGTCCTCCGTGGATGTGAAAGAAGCGTTGGGGATTATGAAATCTGCATTCGTCCAGGCTTTGAAGGGCAACCAAACCTGTTGGGTATACGGGCAGTGGACGAAGAGGTGAGTGCAGTCTTTCGGCGCAGACAGGCAGAGCGGACACACTCCATTGGACAGCCAGCTTCGTCGTTCTAGGTTGTCTGTCGCGAGACACCTTTTGTGCACCACAAGCCACATGAAGAATTTGCAACGTGGTGGAGCCTTCGATTTCCAAATTGACTTAGAGTAGGCAAAGCGGGTGTTTCCTATGAAGAACAAACTGTAGGCGCTCTGGACTGAGAATTGCTCATCAGCCGTCAACATCCAGCGCGGTGTATCCCTGGCTTCCGCATTGAGAGTTGTGATCTTCGCCAACTCCCATACCTTGAGGAACAGCACAATGGCGGGTAGTGATAGCCCGCCT
Source organism: Triticum dicoccoides (assembly GCF_002162155.2). NCBI lineage: Eukaryota > Viridiplantae > Streptophyta > Magnoliopsida > Poales > Poaceae > Triticum > Triticum dicoccoides. Next base: position 629,271,031 of record NC_041393.1, on the reverse strand, counting down.
GCGACGTCTTTGGTCCAGGCCTGATTGTGGATGGCATCTTTGACAGTTCGCTGTTGGTAATTGACGAAGGAGAAAAGTTGGGGCGCCATCTGAGCCACTGACTTGCCATCCTCCAGCCACCGATCTGTTCAAAATCCGGCCATCTCCCAGGATCCCAGCTTGACTCGGCAAGCCGTGTTGAAAAGAGCCTGGACCTCCCTCTCCGTCACGTCAGGCAAAGCATGCCACGGCCTCTCATCCGCCCCCCAGCGGAACCAAGGCCATTTACAGCGCAGCGCCAGACCAAACCACTTCAGGTTCAAAACTCCAAGCCCGCCAAGCTCCTGGGGCATGCATACCCTAGACCATGGTAGCAGGCAATTGCCCCCGTTATTCTCTTCCTCGCCCTTCCAAATGAAGCTACGACAACGATGGTTGATGATTTTGATCGCGCAGGCCGGCAATTGCGTTGCCGCCATAAGGTGGACTGGCAGTACCATGAGGACTGAGCGAGTGAGAGTGAGGCGACCCGCCATGGCCATCATCTTTTGCTTCCATCCCTTCATTTTGTTGGAGAAGCTATCAATCAGAGGCATCAAGTCTTGTCTCTTCAGCCTGTAGATAGACAGAGGGATGCCCAGGTATAGCAAGAGAAAGTGTTGGTAACTGCACTGAAAGTGTTCTACAACCCTCTGTACCACCTCCTCACAGGTAACCGTGCTTTTAAGCATGTTGATCCTCAGTCCTGACACCTCCCTGAACAGTTTCAGAATCGCCGTAATGACTTGAAGATCGTTTTCCTTCGGCCAGAAGAAGAACCGCATCATCGGCGAACATTGACGCCCTGAGAGCCCTCATGCCAATTCCAAGGTCTGATATCCATAGCCAGGATGAAAAGCGTCGGAGAGTTCGTCGTGCTTCAAACACGCGTCAGATCATCAACCGTATTCTGACGCTTGTGTGTCCCTGGGACGTCACGCAGTTTCCTGTACCATTTGGATACGTCGTTGTCCGATAAGTGAATGAGTCCAGGTGCTGTCCGCACACATGTCGCGGCACGATGGAAACCTGGTGCCGGAGCTGGAAATTTCCTTGCCGTGGCTAGGTATCTGTCGTTCTGTCCGTCCTCAACTCGATCCAGCGAGAAGAAGCTCGTACGAGAGGGACAAAAGGAAAGGATAATCCATTCTCGGGCCGGAAGAGAAAAGTTGAGAAAGCTGCTTACCTTTGTGACAAAGTGATTTGTGCCATTGACCCTGCTGCAAGGAGAGCGAGCTGCGACATGCATGCAGGCCCTGCATGCAAATCTCACCAGCGGCCACAAAACTAGCTAGGCAACGCCCTGTTTTCTTCCTTGCGGTCACGTGCGAGTGTGGCAGCGTTTATCGATGTATTTTCTTACACAGATTTTACATAAACCTTCACCTGGATTGCTTGAATTTCGCATCAACAATGAATGGTTGTCGAGCACCGAAGTGAAGTCTCGTGGAGAATATCCCCTAAGGATTTGGTTTGCCAAGGAGATTGTCTTCGTCCCAGAATTATCGTAAGTAGGGCAACGTTTTGGAAGTTGACTAATAAAAGAGCCCGTGCGTTGCAACGGGAGAAAAAAATAAAACACACACTCTTAACTGAACAACCATCACCTAAGGCCACAATAGTTCCATCTCCTTTATTTTAGCGACGCATCATATTTGTGTTGCCGCTTATTCTTCTTCTCACCCTCGACGGCGATGGCCTTAGTGTTCACACAAACCAAAACGTGTTTGAATGTGGTTAATCCTAAGACCTCTCACTCCCTCTCTCCTCCCCCTCCCTCTCTCTCTCTCGCTTTCTCTCACACCCGCGATGAGAAATCTGTTGTTTTCCCCTGCGATGTATTCAGAGGTATGCATGTGTAGTTCTCGATATTTTCTTTTTCCTATATGACTATAGTGGGTGTTTATTTACAATTCGGATCCACTAGTAGAAAAGGGGGCATTTGTCCCGGTTCGTAAGGGCCTTTAGTCCCGGTTCTTGAACCGGGACTAAAGGGTCGTTACTAATGCCTCCCTCCTTTACTCCCGTTCTAAAGATGTTCCTCCCCGTGGCCGGTGCGCCGAGCCCAGGCAGGAGGGCCGACCAAAAGGCATCTACGCGTCAGCATTTCAGTGGCCGTGATTTTTGTTTTTTTTGAAAGGGGGGGGGTGGTTTGGGGGTTTTGGGGGGTTAATTTAGGTGTTTCATATATTGTGTTAACTAGCTAATTAGTAGAGAGAAGTGTCCTCTCTTATGTCCGTGCTTGGTCGACGCTACGTATTATACATAGAGAGGCCCTCGACACACTAGCTAGTAAGAAAATGAAGGGAACCATTAAGTACAAATTCGTCATGCATACCGAGAGAACTGATCGATCGACCTCTCCTTCTCCGAGAGATTGATCGAACAACAAGTTTTCGTATTATTTATCCGACGCTACTGGCTATATACATATACAATATGTAAAATCTCTTACAATCCCCTAGCAATTGAAATCAATTTCCACATGATATTCTCCGGCTTTATTGATGACGTGGTCAAGAAAGAATCCCGCCAATTCCTCTTGAATTTCTTTCATGCGATCTTGTTTTAGGAGTTCATCCCGCATCTTCCACGTCTAATTTGAAGAAGGGGGTTAATACATATATGAATGAAACTCAACAGAAATAATGGTGTAATAAAATGAAATTATGAAAATTATTGCTTACGCACTTCATATTTTCTTTTAGAGTAGCCCCGCTTAATTTTCAAAGTCGCGTTCTAGATGAACTCGCGCACGTAGTATCCACAGAAATCATTCTGTTGTTCCTGCCACAAGCACTTTACGAGAAATAGAGGTCAATCAAACTGATAATGAAGCATTATAAATGGCATTGATGAAAGTACAACTATAGAATCAACGGGAGATGCGCGCAACTAGCTAGCTAGTAGTACTTACTTTCGGGTATGTATATCGCAGCTCTTTCGGTAGTCCCGGAACTTCTGCGGTGAACTATTTCCAAACCCTGCAAGATAAATAAAATAATTATTATTACTTGAGATATCAGGAAATGAACAAAAATTTGCCGATATGATGCGATAAATGATCGATTGAACTTACTTGTTGAGCAAATTAATCATGTCCGCATAGGCTTGGGGATCTTTTCGTCTCGAGTCTAAGACGTTTACTACTCCCCGCTCAAGCTTAATCTCCAGAAGAACATAGTGGAATCTGCGCACGCATGCATAACTCATCAATTACATTACTATAACCTCGCTCGAGTAATAAGGGAAACCGAATATGCACACGACAGTAACACTTACTGGAAGTTGTAAGGAAACAGTATTAAATCTTTGTTTTGATTTTTTTCAACGACTGTAGCAAGTTGGCCTCGGCCTCTTCGGCGTACTTTTTAACCAGAAATTCATCTATGATATTTGTGTTAATGAACCCAATATCATACATTTCTTGTTTTTTGCACCCGACGATCTTCAATCTGCATAATATAGTGAGGATAATTAATTATAAATACATGCAATGAAAGAGCCGAACTATATATAGAGACTTAATGAAAGAAATAGTACTTACAGACAGTAGCAAAAGACTGTTAGTTTATCGAAGGCCTTTTGATTGAAGAACTCGAAGAACTCCTCAAATGGAACAGTCAACACACTAGTAGAAAAGGGGGCATTGGTCCAGGCCGGGTCAGCCCATTAGTCCCGGCTCAATCCAGAACCGGGACCAATGCGGGCATTGGACCCGGTTCGTGAGCCCCGGGGGCCGGCTGGGTCACGTGGGCCATTGGTCTCGGTTCATCTGGACCTTTTGGTCCCGGTTGGTGGGACGAACCGGGACCAATGGTCCTCGCTCCTGGCCCACCATTATTGGTCCCGGTTAGAGGCATGAACCGGACCAAAGGCCGCCCATTAGTCCCGGTTCATACCACCAACCGGGACTAAAGGGTTGGTCCTCATTGCGGCTAGAGTTTAGTCCCACCTCGCCAACCGACGGGGGCTCACACCAGTTTATAAGCCCCTCCCTCTCTGCCTTGTTGAGCTCCTCTCAAAATGAAAATAGATGCCCTTATACAGGAAATTTGAACTAAATTTATACTGAATTTCTCTGAAGTTAGTAGAAATTTATTATGAATTTAGGTTGAATTTTCTCTATAAGCGCATCTATGCTCATTTTTTTAGTAAAGTTAATCACAACTATTTTTTCTTCTATTTATTTTTGAGTAGTTTTTTATATAGTTTTTTTTCTTTTCTGCTATATGTATTGTTTTCTATTTATTTCTGTGTGGTAATAAGTCATTAAAAATAAGCATCTATGCTCATTTTTTTAGTAAAGTTAATCACAACTATTTTTTCTTCTATTTGTTTCTGAGTAGTTTTTTATATAGTTTTTTTCTTTTCTGCTATATTTATTTTTTTCTATTTATTTCTGTGTGGTAATAAGTCATTAAAAATAAG
>NC_041393.1:629265559-629266517 GCF_002162155.2 Triticum dicoccoides | reverse complement strand
TGTTGTAATAAGTCATTAAAAATAAGCATCTATGCTTATTTTTTTAGTCAAGTTAATCACAACTATTTTTTACTCTATTTATTTCTGAGTAGTTTCTTATATAGTTTTTTTCTTTTTGCTATATTTATTTTTTTCTATTTATTTCTGTGTGGTAATAAGTCATTAAAAATAAGCATCTATGCTCATTTTTTAGTAAAGTTAATCACAACTATTTTTTCTTCTATTTATTTCTGAGTAGTTTTTTATATAGTTTTTTTCTTTTCTGCTATATTTATTTTTTTCTATTTATTTCTGTGTGGTAATAAGTCATTAAAAACAAAAAAGAGGCGCAATGCTAGTTAATTCGCTTCAAGCCTTTCAGAATAGAGTAAACTGCACTGCACATAGCTCCGTGCAGTCTACCCTATTCCGCAAGGCTTGAAGCGAACCAACGTGCATGTGAGCATGGAGCCGCTTCTTCATCGTCTCTGCACTCAGGGCTTATAAACAGCTGCGAGTGCCTCTCGCTTGGCGAGGTGGGACTAAAAAGCAGCTGCAAAAAAATCAACTAAAAAACAGCTGCAGAAAATAAATAAGTAATTAGACGGGTCCATTGGTACCGGTTGGTGGCTCAAACCGGGACCAATGCCCCTCTTTAGTCCCGGTTGGTGGCACCAACCGGGACCAAAGCCCTCTGCTTCCCGCCCTTTGGGCTGCTGAAAAGAGGCCTTTGGTCCCGGTTGGTGGCTCCAATCGGGACTAAAGGGGGGCATTTGTCCCGGTTGGTGCCACGAATCGGGACCAAAGCCTTGCTATATAAGGAAAATTTCAGAACCGCATCCCCACTTCGATCTCTCCTCCACCTCGATCTCCCGATGCCGCGCGCCGTCGCCTGCCGCCACCACGCCGTCGCCGCCCCGTCCCGATGCCGTCGCTGCCCGGCCCCGACGCCGTCGCCGCCCCGCCCGATGCCGTCGCT
>NC_041393.1:629258083-629265438 GCF_002162155.2 Triticum dicoccoides | reverse complement strand
CTACCGCCACGACATCGCCGCCCCGGCCAGCGCCACCCCGCGCCGCACCTTGCCGTCGCCTTAGTCGTCGCCGTCGACCTCGCCGTGAGCAACTTTTTATGATTTTTGTTAGATTTTTTTTTGTAGTTTATAGATTTTTTTGTTAGATTAGATGTGTAGTAATTTAGATATGTAGTTCATAGTAGGTTAATTTAGATTGTGTAATTAATTTGTTCATATTGCGTTAGATTTTTTTTCTGTTAATAGATTTTTTTGGTGATATTATTGTTGAATATGCATGTTTGGTGATATTATTGTTAATAGATTTTTTTGGTGATATTTAGATTGTGTTAGTAAGTACTAGTTTATTTTTTTGGTAATATAATTAGTTAGAAAAATACTAGTTAGTTAGAAAAATACTAGTTTATTTTTAGTAAGTACTATTTTATTTTATTTATAGTAAGTGCTTCATATATATATAGTTGAACTAGCTAGTTGATTTAATAAACTAATTTATTTTACTATATATAGAAGTAGTTTGTAGTAAGTGCTACTTTATTTATTTATAGTAATAAGTGCTACTTTATTTATTTATAGTAAGTGCTACTTTGTTTTTAGTAAGTAGTACGTTATTTATTTATAGTAAGTGCTTAGTAGTTGAATTAGATAGTTAATTTAATTAATAAAACTATTTTATTTAACTATATATAGAAGTACGTAGTTCCCGCATCGACGTCGGCAATGCCTATCCCGCATCCTCGTCGTCGTCGACTCGGCGGTGGAGGCCTGCTTGATCAGGGCCATGTTCGGGACTGGGCTCCGCCGGGCTGGTATTGGGAGGTGCTACCTTCTGGGGGGACGTAGGTTGGTGAGGAGGCAGCCCGTTGTTGACCCGATCCTTGTTTGGTGGCGGTCGCGTGGGCCAGTGACGGTGCCAAGGCTTCCGGATACCGCGGAGGTGGTACGTCACCGTGTCAGCGAGGAGGACGAGCACGTCCGTCGCTACATGGTTGCGTTGGAGGGCAGGTTCGACAATACCTGGCAGGTTCTTCAGGGATCTCACTGGAGCTATGATCCTGTGATCGTTCCTTATCTTTGGTTGTCCACCGCCCGCGACGATACCCGTCGGGCGCTACGGTTCTAGCTGTATTAATTAGCGATGCTATATGTATGATAGTATTCGAGGAGTATTCGACGATGTACGGACACAAGAGATGATGTACTTTTGGTTATAGTTGAATGAATGCTAATTTGAGTACTACTTTATTTTACGATTTGGTTTTGCTTATGAATGCAAATATTGGAAAAGTACTCCTACTTTGAATGCTAAAATTGAAGAGCACTCTATGCAGAAATCTGGGAGCCCCATCCATCATCCACGCCGTCGTGGGGGTAGCTTCTCCTTCATTCCCGTGTGCTAGACAATTTGTTATAATAATGCACTCAGGAATGAAAGGAGGAGTTACGTACCATCACCGATAGTCAACCCGTGATTAATAATAATGATCTAATTTAGGTTTTTTAGTACATATATTTAATATTTGAATTATGAACTTAGGCCGAAAATGCCGTACTCGGACGATGAAAAACCACCCGGCGAGTGCGACTGGTGCCACGACGACCGAGGTATGTGCGACAGGTTCATTGAGCTGGACGAAGATCGGCGCTTCAGCATTAAGCTCGAGGAGACCTTCGATGTTCATACGGTACGCAACAACGACAATAGTTTTTTTCGTAATTAAGCACGACTTCAACTATTTTAACGTGTATTTTTCATCTTTTTCAATTCGACTAGCTTATCCCATGCTTTGCAAGACGCTATGTCTTGGAGAGGATGGGTTTTGAAGACCATGAAAGTATGGAAACCAAAAAAATTATCCTAAGTACCCATCATGGTGTGGATTTTCAAGTAAAGTTGTAAAATGCTCAGAGTGTTACCCATTTTGGTTGCAAAAGCTGGGAAGCACTTTGCAAGATGTATGGTTTTGATGAGGGTATGCTTGTCACCATGGATCTTGGTGATCCTACAATCGCGCAAGAGAGACCTTCGATTTTCGTCCTTATGGATACACCTCCAATTCTTCCCCCATGTGAGCTTACCATAGTTATTAAGTAATTTATATTGTTTAGTTAAAAATAGTTGACAACTTATTTCCATTGACAGCGTATTTTCATTCTTCAAAGAATGTGCGGAAGATGGTAGACAGAACCTACTACACCGAAGGCTCCGAATTAACTTATCAGGAGAAAAATCATCTGGTCGCATTTTGTACTGATCTTGAGAATTACAATATCTACAATCAAACTCCTCAACATTATGGTCAATACGTGCCACTAGTGCATGTGTTGAACTACGGTAACTACCATGGAGATACCCTGGTAAGATTTTTTACTATTACGACATCCGTGCATCTTTTTGCACACTTCTAAAACTAGTACATCATTGCTAACTACGAAGTTATTACTATGTTTTTCAACAGATAATCCCGAATGATTGTGTGCCTCATCTGATGTATACGCACGGTAGCCTTCATGTTTTGAACATACAACCAGGTCTTCCTACGAATCTGAACTGTCCCTACCGGGTTTCTAAAAGAAGTGGAGACATAACAATCAAAGAATGGAAAAAAATGTATGGACAGTCGTAAGGAGGTTCTTGGAAGCAAAAAGCAGCGAAGGGCAAGAATTGGAGACAGGATGATCGCCATTCTTCATAATGGAGTGTCAGGGTCTATATTGTTTTATGCTATTTTACCTTAAGGGTGCTTAGGTCATGTCCTACCTGATACTGATGATCATGTGCTAAGAACAATTATGTAGGGTCGGGTTCGATGACTATGAGTATGATGATCGTATGACTTATTATTAATGATTAGTAGGACTTGTTATTTTATATGATGATGTATGATGCGAGCATGCATGAGTTATTATATCAGCGGGTGAAATGAACATATATAGCAGCAGCGTTGGTAAACCAAGGACGAAGATATAAGAGAGGACACTTCTCTCTATTAGCTAGCTAATAACAACCTAAAAATAACCCCCAAAACCCCTAAAGCAGCCACTTTTCTAAAAAAACATGGACTTTTGGTCCCGGTTGGTGCCACCAACCGGGACCAAAGGCCCCCTGACTGGGCTCGGCGCACAGGGCCACGTGGAGGCACATTGGTCCCGGTTCGTGTTTGAACCGGGACTAATGGGTGGAGGTATTAGTAACGACTCATTAGTCCCGGTTCATGAACCAGGACTAAAGTCCCTTACGAACCGGGACTATTAGGTGTTTTTCTACTAATGACATATCAGTTCCAACGAGGTCGTGCTCCTCTTTAATATTCAGATACAAAGTATTCGTCCCCCCAGACTCTCTACATGTTTTCATGTATCAATTATGGAATCTTCGTATCATAGTTGTTAGAGATTTTTCATCTTTGACGAGAGGCTTCCCGTACTCGTATCTGTGTTCGTCCACCTCCAAGAAATCAGGAAGTTGATCGTCAGGCAGGTAATCTCCAAGATTGCCATAACCGGCCACCGTCCCCGAAGCATTAGCGATGATGTCGCCGCTAGACACATTGAGCGGGGGGCACGATTGCTTTGCTTGTTCGCCGAGTTGGGCTATTTTTTCCCATCTGCTTGTTCTTTTAACCTTTTATCAATGACAGTACTTCCCAACCTCTCCGCTTCGAGATATGTCTGTTCAGTAATGCGCTCATAGTTGGTTCTCGGCGGAGACTTTGGTGGTTTCCTCAGGGCATCGATGGTGCGCTTTGCTTTCACCGGATCTACCTTCTTCTCCAGAGGTGGATGTCTCTTTGCTTTCAACCCGGCAAAGAAGTCGTCCACTTCGGCCTGCATGATCTTCGCGTTTTCCTCCTTGGTCCTCTCGTACGGTAACTTCTCTAGAGGGTTGAGAGAAGGACCATATCTATATTGCCTCCCGCCTCTGCTGGCTGTACTGCTAGACGCCGGAGCAGACGGAGCGGCTGCGGCGCCTGTCTTCTTTCGTGCTTGCTTATGAGGCGGAGGAGAAGGACTACGACGCGCCGGAGCAGCCGGGGCGAAGGCGGGTCTCTTCCGCCCTTGCTGGCGAGGCGGAGAAGGAGGAGGCTGCTAGCTGCTCGGGCGCGCCGGCGCAGGCAGAGTGCCACCACGCGCCGGAGAAGGAGGAGGTTGCTGGCTGCTCGGGCACACCGGCGCAGGCGAAGAAGGAGGCGGAGTGCCACCACGCACCGGAGAAGGAGGAGGCTGCTGGCTGCTCGGGCGCGCCGGCGCAGGCGGAGAAGGAGGCAGAGTGCCGCCACGCGCCAGAGAAGGAGGCCCAGTGCCCTGATCATCACTCACCGGAGGAGGAGGCGGTGGAGGAGGCGGAGTTCCCTGACTCGCCGGAGGAGGAGGAGGAGGCGGAGGCATCCAGTTCAGAAGGTTGATGAGCTCCTTCCGCCATAGGCATGGAGTCCTCAGAGCAGAACCCAGCCTAGTCTCCCCTTCACCGGTAGGGTAGTCAAGCTGGAGGTCCTCAAATCCCTCTGTTATTTCATCCACCATCACCCTAGCATATCCTTTTCGAATCGACTGGCAGTGAAAAGTTGCGCCGTGTTCAGTAGGATAAACAGAGCCAACAGCCGCCTTGACCTTCAAATTCATCCATCGCGTCATAAGGTGGCAATTTTGAGCCTCCGTGATAGCATCCACGGGATAGCTGGCAGGAGTCGTCAAGACATGCTCCAGCTGAAGAAGCTCGGTGGAAGCCACGCTGCATCTCCGCTGAGATGGCGGGGTAGCTTCGGGGGAAGCTTCGGCAGGTCGTTTGTTGCGATCTGCTTCTCGTTCCTCTAGCCCCATTACCCTTTCGTGCAGCGCCTGCAATTGGCACTGCTCTAGTTTCTTCCTCCTCTCGTAGATTTTGTACCCCCTGCGTCCGGAAAACCAACCTTCCACGGAATGGAGCCTGGCGTGCCTCGTGTCCGTCCAGGGTGCTCAGGATTCTCGAGGGCCATTGTGAGCTCGTCCTTCTCCCTGTCTGGAACGAACGTCCCTTGCCGCGCTGCATCAATATACTGCCGAAGCCTTGTGACTGGTGTTTTCAGTTGCTCGTCCGTCCAACGGCACTTCCCTGTTACAGGGTCCAAGGTTCCGCCAGCCCCGAAGAACCAAGTCCGGCAACGGTCTGGCCATCTCATTGTCTCCGGTTCGATCCCTTTATCAAGCAGATCATTCTCAGCCTTGGACCACCTAGGCTGGGCTTGCAGGTAGCCACCTGACCCCGTGCGATGGTGAAACTTCTTCTTCGCAGCATTTTGCTTGTTTGTCGCCGACATCTTCTTACTCTTTTCCGATGTCGTGTAGGCCACAAATGCGGGCCAGTGATCTCTGATCTTCTCATATTTGCCGATGAATTCTGGTGTGTCTTCTTTGGCGACAAACTTTTTCAGCTCTTTCCTCCACCTCCTAAATAGGTCTGCCATCTTCTTAAGAGCACAAGACTTGATTAATTGCTCTTTAACTGGCTTCTCCGGATCCTCCTCTGGCGGTAGGGTGAAATTTGGCTTCAGCTCAGTCCAAAGATCATCTTTCTGCATATCATTGACATAAGACACATGAGGGTCTTCCTCCTTTGGCTTATACCATTGGTGGATGCTGATTCGGGATCTTGTCCCTAACAAAAAACCCGCACTGAGCAACAAATGCGTTCTTTGTCCACATGGGTTCAATCGGTTCGCTGTCACGTGTGATTGCTGTGATCTCAAACTTTTCATCCGAGCTCAACTTTTTCTTCGGGCCTCGTCTCCTTACCGAAGTTGTGCTCGATCCGGAGGGCTAGAAAAAGGAAGAAAGATGAGAGTTAATTAATATGTGACATATACCAAAACAATGAATGCATCAATTAACTAGTCAGCACGGGCTTAACTAATATATATATACCTGGCCGGACTCGGTTCGGTCGCCGGAGCAGTCAGCACGGTCTCCTTCTTGTACCTCCATTGGGTCACCCAAGCCATCATGAACATAGGCCTCTTCTTGTACCAGCATTAATTGGTCGGAGCCATCATGAACATAGCCCTCTTCTTCACCCAGTCCTTCCTGACCAACTGTGTCGTTGAAAAATGACGCAACGACATCACTTCCTTCTGCGATTATCTCCCCCAACATCGCTTCTGTTGCTTCGTCTCGGGAGTGCTCCATAGTTTCTGCAAATATTTACAACATGGCAATTATTATTCAAACATGGTACATATGGATATATATTAGTTGCAAACGTAGAACTAGCTAGCTAATCATAATAAGGAATCATGTTAATGGCCTCGACGCTGCTTCTCTAGGGTTTGGGGTGGCCTAGACAACGCTTCAAGGGTTTGGGGTGGCCTCGACACAATGCTTCAAGGGTTTGCGGTGGCCTCGACGACAACGCTCTTTTAACTTGGTAAATTTGTGTGGCCTCAAGAGAGTTGGTCGGGTAGGGGCGCAGCAGGAGGGGGTAGGAGACCAACATCGTTTTTCTTTAGGGTTTGGGTGTCCTCGAGAGTTTTGGTCGAGCGAGAGGGCCGAGGGGGGTATATCAACGACGATAGAGGAGAAGATTGAAGAAAAAAAAAAGAAAAAAAGAGGAGAAGAAGAAAGGAATAGAAGAGAAGAAGAAAGGAATAGAGGAGAAGATTGAAGAAAAAAAAGAAGAAAAAAAGGAGATGTATTTTCTATTTTTTATTCTTCTCCTCTATTCCTTTCTTCTTCTCCTTTTCCTTTTCTTCTTTTTTCTTCTTATTTATTTCTCCTCTTCTTCCTCTCCTCTTCTTCTTTCTTTCCTCTTCTTATTTCCTTTTTCCTCTCATTATTCTTTTTCTTCTTCTTCCCTTCCTAGTTAGATATATAAAACTTTTCTAAAATTGTAACTTTTGCATATATAAACCTTTTCCATGGATCATCATTTCTCATATATATTGAATATATATCCATTGTCATACATAAAAACTTTCTATATATAAACAAAAAGCTTTCTATGAACAAAAAAACATTTTTGACGTATATATTTAGCATATTCTAGCCACATACACATATACATCACATACACATATACATTATAGATACATAGACATATACATCACATACACATATACATTATAGCCATATACACATATACATCACATATGAACAAAAAAATTAAACTAATAAAAATAAAGAAACATATAGCCACATATGAACAAAAACATATAGCCACATACATACACATATACACTATATATATATGAACAAAAAAATTAAACTAATAAGAAAATAGAGCCGGGGCGGCGGCTCACAGCGGGGCCGGCGCGCGGGGGCGAGACGGGGCAGGGGCAGGGCGACGGCGACGGCGAGCACGTGGCAGGGGCTCGGGGCGCCGG
>NC_041393.1:629256551-629257608 GCF_002162155.2 Triticum dicoccoides | reverse complement strand
GCGCGGGGGCGGGACGGGCAGGGGCAGGGCGACAACGACGAGGAGCGGGCGGCGACGGCCAGCACGAGGCAGGGGCGCGGGGCGACAGCGATGAGGAGCGGACGGTGACGACGACGAGGAGCGGGCGGCGACGGCGACGAGGAGCGGGCGGCACGGGCAGCCTGGCGGCGTCGAGGAGGTCGTCGGCTTTGTCGGGGGCAACTGGCGAGGGAAATCTAAAAATTCCCGAAGTGTTGCTTATGTAACAAAGGCTTTGGTCCTGGTTCGTGGCATCAACCGGGACCAATGCCCCCTTTAGTCCCGGTTGGTGCCACCAACCGGGACCAAAGGCCAGTTTTCGGCAGCCCAAAGGGCAGGAAGCGGCGGCCTTTGGTCCCGGTTGGTGGCAACAATCGGGACTACAGGTGGGCATTGGTCCCGGTTTGTGCCATGAACCGGTACCAATGCACCCCTTTAGTCTCGGTTGGTGGCACCAACCGGGACCGAAGGCCTTGTGCTGGAACTGCGCGGCGTGGTGCAGTGGGATGTTTAGTCCCACCTTGCTAGCCGAGAGGGCTCGACAGTGGTTTATAAGCGCTGCTGCGCTGACCACTTCGAGCTCCTCTCAAATGCAGGCTTACGGGCCTAAAGTCACTTATCTGCCTGTGGGACTACTAGGCCTCCTGCGGGCCTGAATCCTGGCCCATGGTAGGGTTTCTAGTCGTATTCAGGCTGTGGGGACCCAGTAGGAGGCATTTTTTTGTTTTATTGTTTTATTTACTTATTGTTGCTATTTTATTTTATTTCCAATTTTTTGTTTTGTTTTCTGCATTATTTATTTTCTTTTGTTTTTTCTTTATTTTTTAATTCTTTTTGCTTTTAGTTTTAGAAAAATTATAAACTTTTTGTTAGTGCCATTAGTTTTCAAATGTGAAAACACTTTTTTTGTTTTCTTGTTTTCTTTCTTACTTTATTTGTTTTATTTTGTTTCTACTTACAACAAAATACTTATTGCTGCTATTTATTTTTTTTCCAGTTTTTTGTTTTGTTTTCTGCATTATTTATTTTCTTTTGTTTT
>NC_041393.1:629249622-629256124 GCF_002162155.2 Triticum dicoccoides | reverse complement strand
AAAATTATAAACTTTCTGTTAGTGCCATTAGTTTTCAAATTTGAAAAGACTTTTTTTTGTTTTCTTTGTTGCTTTATATATTTTATTTTGTTTCTGCTTACAACAAAATACTTATTGTTGCTATTTTTATTTTGTTTCCAGTTTTTTTGTATTGTTTTCTGTATTATTTATTTTCTTTTGTTTTTTCCTTTATTTTTAATTCTTTTTGCTTTTAGGTCAGCAAAATTATAAACTTTCTATTAGTGCCATTAGTTTTAGAAAAATTATAAACTTTCTGTTAGTGCCATTAGTTTTCAAATTTGAATAGTTAAAATTTGAATTCTTTGAAATTTGTGTGAATCACAAGTTTGTGATTAACTTTACTAAAAAATGAACATAGATGCGCCTATAGAGTAAAGTCAACCTAAATTCATAATAAATTTTTATGAATTTCAGAGAAATTCACTATGAATTTAGGTCAAATTCCCTGTATAGGGGCATCTATTTTCACTTTGAGTGGAGCTCAACAAGGCAGAGAGGGACGGGCTTATAAACCGGTGTGAGCGCCATTCGGTTAGCGAGGTGGGATTAAACTCTGAGCGCAACGAGGACCAACCCTTTAGTCCAGTTTGTGGTACAAACCGGAACTAATGGTCATGGGCCAGGGGCGAGGCGCATTGGTCCTTGTTCGTGCGTGGAACCGGGACCAAAAGGTCCAGACGAACCAGGACCAATGGCCCACGTGGCTGCCCTCTTGAGAGTGTTCTTGGTGAGAACATAGTTGACAAGGAGCGAATCGGGATTAATGGTATTATGAGGGCCGAACCATAAGACATTAAAGCATTTCAAATGAACTCTGAAAAAGTTGAAAGTTGGCATGGTATCATAATTTCACCCACATAGCATGTGCATGTACAAAACGGACAATGGTATCATAGTCATCTGTTACAAAGTTGGCATGGTATCATCATAATAGTTGCGGGAGAAAGTCTTCACTTTTTCTTCGCTTGTGTCATTTTCTTGTTGCGCCGTAACCATGGATAATCTTCATCGTTTATCAGGATGCTGGGGTCAGCCTTGACTTTGAAGGGAGGAATTTCATGAAACTTTTCATAATCTTCAGACATGTCTATCTTGCCCTTCACTCCCACAATGTCCCTTTTTCCTGAAAGAACTATGTGGCGCTTTGGCTCATCGTATGATGTAATCGCTTCCTTATCTTTTCTTTTGCTCGGTCTGGTAGACATGTCCTTCACATAGATAACATGTGCCACATCATTGGCCAGGACGAACAGTTCGTCAGTGTACCCAAGATTTTTCAGATCCACTATTGTCATTCCGTACTATGGGTCTACCTGTACCCCGCCTCCTGACAGATTGACCCATTTGCACTTAAACAAAGGAACCTTGAAATCATGTCCGTAGTCAAGTTCCCATATGTCCACTATGTAACCATAATACGTGTCCTTTCCCCTCTCGATTATTGCATCAAAGCGGACACCGCTGTTTTGGTTGGTGCTCTTTTGATCTTGGTCAATCGTGTAAAATGTATTCCCATTTATCACATATCCTTTCCAAATCGTAACAGTCGAAGATGGTCCCCTGGACAACAAGTACAGCTCATCACAAACAGTGTTGTCACCTCTGAGACGTGTTCCCAACCAACTGTTGAAAGTCCTGATGTGTTCACATGTAATTCAGTCGACGCACTGCTTCGGGTGTTTGGAGCGCAGACCGTTCTTGTGTTCATCGACATACGGGGTCACCAAGGTAGAGTTCTGTAGAACTGTGTAGTGTGCTTGAGACCAAGAATATCCGTCCCTGTATATTATTGAGTCCCTTCCAAGCGTGCCTTTTCCAGTCAGTCTCCCCTCATATCGTGATTTAGGGAGACCTATCTTCTTAAGGCCAGGAATGAAGTCAACACAAAACCAGATGACATCCTCTGTTTGATGGCCCATGGAGATGCTTCCTTCTGGCCTAGCGCGGTTACGGACATATTTCTTTAGGACTCCCATGAACCTCTCAAAGGTGTACATATTGTGTAGAAATACGGGGCCCATAATGACAATCTCGTCGACTAGATGGACTAGGACGTGCGCCATGATATTGAAGAAGGATGGTGGGAACACCAGCTCGAAACTGACAAGACATTGCACCACATCACTCCTTAGCCTTAGTATGATTTCTGGATCGATCACCTTTTGAGAGATTGCATTGAGGAATGCACATAGCTTCACAATGGCTAATCAGACGTTTTTCGGTAGAAGCCCCATCAATGCAACCGGAAGCAGTTGCGTCATAATCACGTGGCAGTCATGAGACTTTAGGTTCTGAAACTTTTCTCTGGCATATTTATTATTTCCTTTATATTCGACGAGAATCCAGTCGGGACCTTCATACTAAGCAGGCATTCAAAGAAGATTTCCTTCTCTTCTTTGGTAGGACCTTCATACTGCTTTGGAGGCATGCCGTCTTTTTCGTGCAAACGTTGCAGGTCCTCATGTGCCTCAGCTGTATCTTTTGTCTTTCCATACACGCCCAAGAAGCCTAGCAGGTTCACGCAAAGGTTCTTCGTCACGTGCATCACGTCAATTGAAGAGCAGACCTCTAGGTCTTTCCAGTAGGGTAGGTCCCAAAATATAGATTTCTTCTCCCACATGGGTCCGTGTCCCCCAGCGTCATTCGGAACAGCTAGTGCGCCGGGACCCTTTCCAAAGATTACGTGTAAATCATTGACCATAGCAAGTACATGATCACCGGTACGCATGGCGGGCTTCTTCCGATGATCTGACTCGCCTTTGAAATGCTTGCCTTTCTTTCAACATTGATGGTTGGTCGGAAGAAATCGACGATGGCCCAGGTACACATTCTTCCTGCAGCTTCCCAGGTATATACTTTCGGTGTCAAGTAACAGTGCGTGCATGCATGTTATCCCTTGTTTGTCTGTCCCGAAAGGTTACTAAGAGCGGGCCAATCGTTGATGGTCACGAATAGCACCGCCTTTAGGTCAAATTCCTCATGTTTGTGCTCATCCCACGTACGTATACCATTTCCATTCCACAGCTGTAAAAGTTCTTCAACTAATTGGCTTAGGTACACATCAATGTCGTTGCCGGGTTGCTTAGGGCCTTGGATGAGAACTGGCATCATAACGAACTTCCGCTTCATGCACATCCAAGGAGGAAGGTTATACATACATAGAGTCACGGGCCAGGTGTTGTGATTGCTGCTCTGCTCCCCGAAAGGATTAATGCCATCCGAGGTTAAAGCAAACCATACGTTCCTTGGGTCACGTGCAAACTCAGCCCAGTACTTTCTCTCGATTTTTCTCCACTGCAACCTGTCAGCGAGTGCTCTCAACTTCCTGTCTTTCTTATGGTCCTCACTGTGCCATCGCATCAACTTGGCATGCTCTTCATTTCTGAACAGACGTTTCAACCGTGGTATTATAGGAGCATACCACATCACCTTCGCAGGAACCCTCTTCCTGGGGGGTCGCCGTCAACATCACCAGGGTCATCTCGTCTGATCTCATACCGTAATGCACCGCGTACCGGGCATGCGTTCAGATCCTTGTACGCACCGCAGTAGAGGATGCAGTCATCAGGGCATGCATGTATCTTCTGCACCTCCAATCCTAGAGGGCATACGACCTTCTTTGTTGCGTATGTACTGTCGGGCAATTCGTTATCCTTTGGAAGCTTTTTCTTCAATATTTTCAGTAGCTTCTTAAATCCTTTGTCTGGCACAGCATTCTCTGCCTTCCACTGCAGCAATTCCAGTACGGTACCGAGCTTTGTGTTGCCATCTTCGCAATTGGGGTACAACCCTTTTTTGTGATCCTCTAACATGCGATCGAACTTCAGCTTCTCCTTTTGACTTTCGCATTGCGTCCTTGCATCGACAATGACCCGGCGGAGATCATCATCATCGGGCACATCGTCTGGTTCCTCTTGATCTTCAGCAGCTTCACCCATTGCAGCATCATCGTGCACAATGTCTGGTTCCTCTTGATGTTCAGTAGCATCACCATATTCAGGGGGCACATAGTTGTCATCGTACTCTTCTTCTTCGCCGTCTTCCATCATAACCCATATTTCTCCGTGCCTCGTCCAAACATTATAATGTGGCATGAAACCCTTGTAAAGCAGGTGGGTGTGAAGGATTTTCCGGTCAGAGTAAGACTTCGTATTCCCACATATAGTGCATGGACAACACAATAAACCATTATGCTTGTTTGCCTCAGCCACTTCGAGAAAATCATGCATGCCCTTAATGTACTCAGAGGTGTGTCTGTTACACATCCATTGCCGGTTCATCTGCGTGCATTATATATAATTAAGTGTGTCAAAAATCATTACAGAACATCATGAATAGATAACTAAGTGACCAAATTAATAGAAGTTAATATATGAACCAATAGTTATGAAAAGATAATATATACCACATCCGAATCATAGACAGGACAAGGGCCGACGAGGGCGGATACCAAAACAATCGCACTATATAAGATGCAATAATAAAAGTAAGAAAATAATACAAGTATCTATCTAAACATACAAGTAAGAATATTTTTCCTTTCAGAAAGAAGATAAGAACAAGAGGCTCACCACGGTGGTGCCGGCGATGAGATCGACACGGGTGATCGACGGCGGTGAAGACGGGTACGGGGCATGACGGACCGCTAAACCTAGACAAATTTTGAGGAAAATGGAGCTTGGAGGTCGAGCTTGGAGAGGAGAAAGCTTAAGTAGTGTGGCTCGGGCATTCCATCGAAGACCTTCTATGCATAGGAGGTGAGCTAGAGCACAACCAAGCCCTCTCCCGTCGGCTGCCAGAAAAAACAGAGCAGTGTGCTCTGCTCTTACGCGAGGGGGTATATATAGGCACCTCATTGGTCCCGGTTGGTGGCATGAACCGGGACTAAAGGACAGCCTTTAGTCCCGGTTCATGCCACCAACTAGGACCAGTGGTGGTGGGCCAGGAGCAATGCCCATTGGTCCCGGTTCGTCCCACCAACCGGGACCAAAAGGTCCAGACGAACCGGGACCAATGGCCCACGTTGCCCGGCCGGCCCCCGGGGCTCACAAACCGGGTCCAATGCCACCATTGGTCCTAGTTCTGGACTGAACCGGGACTAATGGGCTGACCCGGCCTGGACCAATGCCCCCTTTTCTACTAGTGATCGCCGCCTGTACGAAAGAAAAATGGATCGTGCGCTATAGTTATAAGTTTGCTTCCAAAACAATATCTAAAAAATATTTAACAGGTAAAATTAACATCATATTCAGATTTCACATATTTTTCTAATCATATTTCATATATAACATGTTAAAATCGGAGTTACGGTTTAAAAGATACGTATAATTTAGAAAACCATTTGTTTGACTTAAATATCTTCCAAAATAATATTTATAAATACTAAACAGGTTAAAATAATCTTATATTCATATTCTACATATTTTTCTAATCAAACTTCATATATAACATATTTAAATTGGAGTTCGGTTTAAAAGATATGGATTGTTTAGAAAAGCATTTGTTTGACTTAAATATGATCCGCGGATGGAATACCTAAAATGTTAAGGGTTGTTTTGAAAAACTGTAAAATATAGGTTCGGTGTGACTTAAGTATTGACTACGGGTTTATTTCATGAAAATGCAGGGGCTTTTTTGCAAAACAGTGCAACAGATGGACAGAAACCTTGCGTGCTTTATTATTATTACGGTAAATCGCATATGCGGCCACGCGAGGTCGTTATCCGCACCCCTCGTGCCCACGCGATTCGTGCTAACTCCAATACAACGTTGGCGTATAAACTCCACTGGGTAGCATACAACATCTTGTATAGCGCTCGTATTTCTCTCTGCACGTCAGTAAAGGCCCACATGCCATCTGGTAATGACAAAGGCTAGCTGCAACAGGCGGCAGCGACCAGCGCGGAGACATTTACTGCACGGTAGTGACAACGGCTAGATGCATGTTGGTCACCGTTCAGTCGCAGCGGCTAGCCGAGTGACGCTCCTCTCTGTCTTTTTAAACGCCATGCTTGCTTGCTTCGGATGGCCTCAAGATGCTCCCCTTCTCCATTCCTCTCAGCTTAGCTGGGCTTGCAAAGCATGTGTTCGTCCATGTCCCGTAGTAGTGCAACACCACCTCCATCTCATCACACGAGCAATCAGATGCCTCCACTCCCGCTCATCCGTTGCCCCGAATTCAACACCACCTCCATCTTCCTCCTCAAGTTCTGAAGTATCACTAGTAGAAAAAGGGCCTATTGTCCCGGTTGGTAAGGGCCTTTAGTCCCGGTTGGTGAACCGGGACTAAAGGGTCGGTACTAATGCCTCCCCCCTTTAGTCCCGGTTCAATCCAGAACCGGGACAGAAGGGCCTCCACGTGGCCTGTCCCCTGAGCCCAGGCAGGAGGGCCTTTGGTCCCGGTTGGTGGCACCAACCGGGACCAATAGGCATCCACGCGTCAGCGTTTATGTGGCTATGGTTTTTGTTTTGTTTTTTGAAG
>NC_041393.1:629248861-629249307 GCF_002162155.2 Triticum dicoccoides | reverse complement strand
TTTTTTTGAAGGGGGGGGGGGTTTGGGGGGTTTTGGGGGGTTAATTTAGGTGTTTCATATATTGTGCTATAGCTAGCTAATTAATAGAGAGAAGTGTCCTCTCTTTTGTCCGTGCTTGGTCGACGCTACGTACCATACATACATACGTATAGAGAGGACTAGCTAGACACGCTAGCTAGCTAGTAAGCAAACAGAAGATCGTCATGAACATATATGCATACAGAGAGAAATGATATCGACCACCTCTCCTTCTCCGAGAGATTGGTCGAACAAACAAGTTCTCGTATATCTATCCGACACTACCGGCTACATATATACAATAATTATCTTTTACAAATATATAATCTCCTAAAATACGGACGCGTGGTCCACATAGTATTCTCCGTCTTCAGCGATCACGTGGTCAAGAAAGAATGCCGCCAATTCCTCTTGAATTGCTCGCATGC
>NC_041393.1:629247462-629248719 GCF_002162155.2 Triticum dicoccoides | reverse complement strand
ATATATATATATATATATATATATATATATATATATATATATATATATATATATATATATATATATATATATATATATATATATATGAATGAATGAAACTCAACACAAATGATGGTAATAAAATAAAATTGTGAATATTGTTATTTACGCACTTCATATTGTTTGTCGGAGTAGCCCCGCTCACAGGTCGTGTGGTGGATGGACTCGCAAATGTAGTATCCACAGAAATCATTCCCTTGTTCCTGCCACAACCACTTTACAAGAAATATAGGTCAATCAAACTGATAATTAGCAAGCATGCTAAATGGTATTGATGAAACTAGCGCTTGAATCACTAGGAGATGCCTGGAATATGCTACTATATAGTACTTACTTTCGGGTGCCCACAAGCTATTGGATTTCTTCAATACTTTGACACTGTAGGAACCCTCGACCCTGAAACCTTCGACCCTTGACCCCTTAACGACCCTCGACCCTCTACCCTAGTTCCCGACCCTCGACCCCTCGGCGATCCTCGACACCCTCGTTATATCGACAACGACGCAACATACATATACATGGGAAAATAATGTTATCGGGGAGGGGGTATCGGTACCCCCCCTCGTGTCAAAGTTTCTTCTTTCTCCTCTATTCCTTTCTTTCTTCTTCTCCTCTTCTTTTCTTCTTATCCCTCGAGAAAGGAAAATAAGGAAAAGGAAGAAAAGAGGAAGAAGGAAGAAGGAAGAAGAAGAAGAAAAAAAAGAAGAAGAAAAAAGAGGAGAAGAAGAAAAGAATAGAGGAGAAGAAGAAAAAATAGAAAAAAAATTATATTTTTTCTTTTCTATTTTTTCTTCTTCTCCTCTATTCTTTTCTTCTTCTCCTCTTCTTTTTCTTCTTTTTTCTTCTTCTTATTTATTTCTCCTCTTCTTCCTATCCCCTCTTCTTCTCCTTTCTTCCTCTTCTTTTTTCCTTTTTCCTCTCATTATTTTTCTTCTTCTTCTTGTATTGCTTGTTTTTTTTGCATATGACCATTCATACATTTTCTTTGCATATGCTTTGCATATAAACATACATACATATGAACATACATACATACATATAAACATAACAAACATACACAAAAAATTCTAAAAATCTGCCTAAAAAAATCTAAAAATCTGCCTAAAAAAATTATATGAAAAAAGCATACATCATCCATCCATCCATATAATGAACATATACATCATCCATCCATCCATATAATCAACATATGCATATGAAAAAAAAAATATGAAAAAA
>NC_041393.1:629234884-629246147 GCF_002162155.2 Triticum dicoccoides | reverse complement strand
CTTTTAGTTTTAGAAAAATTATAAACTTTCTGTTAGTGCCATTAGTTTTCAAATCTGAAAACTCTTTTTTTGTTTCCTTTGTTGCTTTATTTATTTTATTTTGTTTCTACTTACAACAAAATACTTATTGTTGCTATTTTTATTTTATTTTTCAGTTTTTTGTTCTGTTTTCTGCATTATTTATTTTTTGTTGTTTTTTGCTTTATTTTTTAATTCTTTTTGCTTTTAGTTTTAGAAAAATTATAAATTTTCTGTTAGTGCCATTAGTTTTCAAATTTGGAAACTCTTTTTTTGTTTTCTTTGTTGCTTTATTTATAAACCGGTGTGAGCGTCCTTCGGTTGGCGAGGTTTTAAAATTCATAGTTTTCAAATGAACTCTGAAAAAGTTGGCATAGCATGTGCATGTACAAAAGGGACAATGGTATCATACTCGTCTGTTACAAAGTTGGCATGTTATCATCATAATAGTTGCGGGAGAAAGTCTTCACTTTTTCTTCGCTTGTGTCGTTTGCTTATTGCGCCGTAACCATGGATAATCTTCATCGTTTATCAGGATGTTTGGGTCAGCCTTGACTTTGAAGGGGGGAATTTCATGAAACTTTTCATACTCTTCAGACATGTCTGTCTTGCCCTCCACTCCCAGGATGTCCCTTTTTCCTGAAAGAACTATGTGGCGCTTTGGCTCATTGTATGATGTATTCGCTTCATTATCTTTTCTTTTCCTCGGTCTGGTAGACATGTCCTTCACATAGATAACCTGTGCCACATCATTGGCTAGGACGAATGGTTCGTCAGTGTACCCAAGATTTTTTAGATCCACTGTGGTCATTCCGTACTGTGGGTCTACCTGTACCCCGCCTCCTGACAGATTGACCCACTTGCACTTAAACAAAGGGACCTTAAAATCTACTCCGTAGTCAAGTTCCCATATGTCTGCTATGTAACCATAATATGTGTCATTTCCATTGTCGGTTGCTGCATCAAAGCGGACACCGCTGTTTTGGTTGCTGCTCTTTTCATCTTGGTCAATCGTGTAAAATGTATTCCCATTTATCTCGTATCCTTTCCAAATCATTACAGTCGAAGATGGTCCCCTGGACAACAAGTACAGCTCATCACAAACAGTGTTGTCACCTCTGAGACGTGTTTCCAACCAACTGCTGAAAGTCCTGATGTGTTCACATGTAATCCAGTCGTCGCACTGCTCCGGGTGTTTGGAGCGCAGACTGTTCTTGTGTTCATCGACATACGGGGTCACCAAGGTAGAGTTCTGTAGAACTGTGTAGTGTGCTTGAGACCAAGAATATCCGTCCCTGCATATTATTGAGTCCCTTCCAAGCGTGCCTTTTCCAGTCAATCTCCCCTCATACCGCGATTTAGGGAGACCTATCTTCTTAAGGCCAGGAATGAAGTCAACACAAAACCCGATGACATCCTCTGTTTGATGGCCCATGGAGATGCTTCCTTCTGGCCTAGCGCGGTTACGAACATATTTCTTTAGGACTCCCATGAACCTCTCAAAGGGGTACATATTTTGTAGAAATACGGGCCCCAGAATGACAATCTCGTCGACTAGATGAACTAGGACGTGCGTCATGATATTGAAGAAGGATGGTGGGAACACCAGCTCGAAACTGACAAGACATTGCGCCACATCACTCCTTAGCGTTGGTACGATTTCTGGATCGATCACCTTCTGAGATATTGCATTGAGGAATGCACATAGCTTCACAATGGCTAGTCGGACGTTTTTCGGTAGAAGCCCCCTCAATGCAACCGGAAGCAATTGCGTCATAATCACGTGGCAGTCATGAGACTTTAGGTTCTGGAACTTTTTCTCTGGCATATTTATTATTCCCTTTATATTCGACGAGAAGCCAGTCGGGACCTTCATACTGTGCAGTCATTGAAAGAATATTTCTTTCTCTTCTTTCGTAAGAGCGTAGCTGGCAGGACCTTCATACTGCTTCGGAGGCATGCCCTCTTTTTCGTGCAAGTGTTGCAGGTCCTCTCGTGCCTCAGGTGTATCTTTTGTCTTCCCATACACGCCCAACATGCCTAGCAGGTTCACGCAAAGGTTCTTCGTCACGTGCATCACGTCGATCGAAAAGCGGACCTCTAGGTATTTCCAGTAGGGTAGGTCCGAAAATATTGATTTCTTCTTCCACACGGGTGCGTGATTCTCAGCGTCATTCGGAACAGCTAGTCCGTCGAGACCCTTTCCAAAGATTACGTGTAAATCATTGACCATAGCAAGTACGTGATCACCAGTACGCATGGCGGGCTTCTTCCGGTGATCTGCCTCGCCTTTGAAATGCTTGCCTTTCTTTCGACATTGATGGTTGGTCGGAAGAAATCGACGATGGCCCAGGTACACATTCTTCCTGCAGCTTGCCAGGTATATACTATCGGTGTCAAGTAAACAGTGCGTGCATGCATGGTATCCCTTGTTTGTCTGTCCTGAAAGGTTACTGAGAGCGGGCCAATCGTTGATGGTCACGAACAGCAACGCCTTTAGGTTAAATTCCTCCTGTTTGTGCTCATCCCACGTACGTACACCGTTTACATTCCACAGCTGTAAAAGTTCTTCAACTAATGGCCTTAGGTACACATCAATGTCATTGCCGGGTTGCTTAGGGCCTTGGATGAGAACTGGCATCATAATGAACTTCCGCTTCATGCACATTCAAGGAGGAAGGTTATACATACATAGAGTCACGGGCCAGGTGTTGTGATTGCTGCTCTGCTCCCCGAAAGGATTAATGCCATCCGCGCTTAAAGCAAACCATACGTTCCTTGGGTCCTTTGCAGACTCATCCCAGTACTTTCTCTCAATTTTTCTCCACTGCGACCCGTCAGCGGGTGCTCTCAACTTCCCGTCTTTCTTACGGTCCTCACTGTGCCATCGCATCAACTTGGCATGCTCTCCGTTTCTGAACAGACGTTTCAACCGTGGTATTATAGGAGCATACCACATCACCTTCGCAGGAACCCTCTTCCTGGGAGGCTCGCCGTCAATATCACCAGGGTCATCTCGTCTGATCTTATACCGCAATGCACCGCATACCGGGCATGCGTTCAGATCCTTGTAGGCACCGCGGTAGAGGATGCAGTCATTAGGGCATGCATGTATCTTCTCAACCTCCAATCCTAGAAGGCATACGACCTTCTTTGCTGCGTATGTACTGTCGGGCAATTCGTTATCCTTTGGAAGCTTCTTCTTCATTATTTTTAGTAGCTTCTCAAATCCTTTATCAGGCACAGCATTCTCTGCCTTCCACTGCAGCAATTCGAGTACGGTACCGAGCTTTGTGTTGCCATCTTCGCAATTGGGGTACAACCCCTTTTTGTAATCCTCTAACATGCGATCAAACTTCAGCTTCTCCTTTTGACTTTCGCATTGTGTCCTTGCATCGACAATGACCCGGCGGAGATCATCATCATCGGGCACATCGTCTGGTTCCTCTTGATCTTCAGCAGCTTCGCCCGTTGCAGCACCATCGTGCACATCGTCTGGTGCATCTTGATGTTCAGTAGCATCACCGTATTCAGGGGGCACATAGTTGTCATCGTACTCTTCTTCCTCGCCATCTTCCATCATAACCCCTATTTCTCCGTGCCTCGTCCAAACATTATAGTGTGGCATGAAACCCTTGTAAAGCAGGTGGGTGTGAAGGATTTTCCGGTCAGAGTAAGACTTCGTATTCCCACATATAGGGCATGGACAACACATAAAACCATTCTGCTTGTTTGCCTCAGCCACTTCGAGAAAATCATGCACGCCCTTAATGTACTCGGAGGTGTGTCTGTCACCGTACATCCATTGCCGTTTCATCTGCGTGCATTATATATAATTAAGTGTGTCAAAAATCATTACAGAACATCATGAATAGATAATTAAGTGACCAAATTAATAGAAGTTCATCATCACATAAAAACCAAAGTAGATACATAGTTCTCATCTAACAACATAAAGCTCTGCAGAGCATCTAAATTAATTAAACCATACATTGAAACTATGTAAAACATTTCAATGCAAAAACAAATGCGATCATAATCGCAACCAAGGTAACAACTGATCCAACGGCATAATGATACCAAGCCTCGGTATGAATGGCATATTTTCTAATCTTTCTCATCTTCAAGCGCATTGCATCCATCTTGATCTTGTGATCATCGACGACATCCGCAACATGCAACTCCAATATCATCTTCTCCTCCTTCAGTTTTTTTATTTTTTCCTTCAAGAAATTGTTTTCTTCTTCAACTAAATTTAACCTCTCGACAATAGGGTCGGTTGGAATTTCCGGTTCAACAACCTCCTAGATAAATAAAATCTATGTCACGTTGGTCGGCATAATTTTCATAAACAATAAATGAACCAATAGTTATGAAAAGATAATATATACCACATCCGAATCATAGACAGGACGAGGGCCGACGGGGGCGGATACCAAAACCATCGGCGCACTATATAAGATGCAATAATAAAAGTAAGAAAATAATACAAGTATCGATCTAAACAAACAAGTAATAATATTTTTCCTTTTAGAAAGAAGATAAGAACAAGAGGCTCACCACGGTGGTGCCGGCGATGAGATCGGCGCGGGTGATCGACGGCGGTGAAGACAGGGACGGGGCGTGACGGACCGCTAAACCTAGATAAATATTGAGGAAAATGGAGCTTGGCGGTCGAGCTTGGAGAGGAGAAACCTTAAGTAGTGTGGCTCGGGCATTCCATCGAACACCTTGTATGCATAGGAGGTGAGCTAGAGCACCACCAAGCCCTCTCCCCCTCGGCCAGAAAAAATAGAGCAGTGTGCTCTGCTCTTGCGCGAGGGGCTATATATAGGCACCACTATTGGTCCCGGTTGGTGGCATGAACCGGGACTAAAGGTAACCCTTTTGGTCCCGGTTCATGCCACCAACCGGGACCAATAGTGGTGGGCCAGGAGCCAGGACCATTGGTCCCGGTTCGTCCCACCAACCGGGACCAAAAGGTCCGGACGAACCGGGACCAATGGCCCACGTGGCCCGGCCGGCCCCCTGGGCTCACGAACCGGGGCAAATAGCTCCATTGGTCCCGGTTCTGGATTGAACCGGGACTAATGGGCTAAACTGGCCTGGACGAAAGCCCTGTTTTCTACTAGTGTATCATCCTGTCTGTGTACGTAGTGTCGTACTCATACATTTCTTCATCTTGATGTGCTCAGTGCAGTTTGATGTACCCACCGCATGGCCATGGCCATGAACAGGGCACTGTCGTAGTCATATATATGTATTGTATCCCCTCTGCGTAGGGACTGCCGTTTCTTTTTCCTGCCGTAGTCATATATGTTCTAGTAGTTAGTACGTCCAGCTTGCCCATGCAGGGGCGGGAGCTGCTATGTCCAATATATTATCTAGCACCCGTCTTGAGCGGGCGCCCTACTGTAATTAGTCTGTCTCTAATCAGGAAAGAGCTGCAAACACGTACTTTGTTAGAGAGTGAAGTCATCGCCTAGTCGTCGGCCGCCATTCACTTCAATGCACCAATAAGAGAGGGCATTGCGCACCATCAATACGCCCAGCCCCCTGCACCGAAATAACCACACCCATGATGAATTGATTGCTCCAATTAACACGGCCTGCTCAGCCTCTCCGAATCGATGCCACTGGGGTCGTCCTTAGTAACCTCTCGCAGCATGCTCAGCCTCTCCGAATCGATGCCGAAAACAACAGAATCGGGGTAATTAGCAGTCCCCCACAAGGCCACGATACTCTTGAGCACACAGATCCGTTGCTTTCCCGTATGCATGCTATGGAAGACAGGGGGGATCGATTAGAGCTCGTCTAGCACTATCATGCTGAGAAAACAAGAGGATTCATATGGATCCTGACGAGCTAACCTGGATTTCTCTGTTTCTGCTGAAGCCATGCCCTCTTTCCCCATTGCGTCTCCACCAGCTCGAGGCTTCAAAAAGATGTACAGTGCTACAGATCGAGGGACAGTTCACCCGCTTGCTAAATGATGGTGCACCAAACGTCAGGGCATTTATGACCACACCACCGAACGCCCGTCCCAGTGTGTCGAGTCGCTAACGGACAAGGCTGTATTTGTACACAAATAAATGTGTGTTGGCCCACATGCGAGAGCGTATAGTGGGCATATCCCCGTTGTGAAAAAGGAAAACACTGTGCGGTATTTACGCGTGGGCAGGAGATGCTATATTAGCTGCTAATCACGACGCGCTGCGGACGCACGAGATAACGACCTCGCGTGGCCGCATGTCCTCAAAATTCGTGTCGATTAGGTAGAGATTAATTTATTGCTCGGAGGTATGACCGTAGAACTATGAACGGCACTCTTAAAGGCATCTCAAGGTGGCGGACGCCAAACAACCCTCATTTATCTATGTACACATTTGCGTCTAGACTTATTTTCAACGGAGCGGAGCCTCTAATTGTCCGTGAACAGTCGATTGCCATGGTCCCTGTTGTGGAAAAAAAATAGGTGCAACCATGAATAGCCCAGCTCACGCCATGTCTATCCGGTCCCATACCCCACAAACTGCCCTTCTCCTTCTCACTCTCTCCCCTCATTCTATCACTGATTATAAAACATGCTCATTGTTAGTGCACATGGGATTGGTAGGGAATATGGCCCCTTTAATAGGAACTAGCGCCGAAAAGCATGGCGCACGCCGTGCCCATAGACACGCAAGTCCTCAAGTTAAATTTGCTCATTTGTTTTATATTTTTATATGAAAAATAAAGTAAAAAAGCAGTGTATGGATGAAAAATAACAGAGGACAGAACATCGATTGGTGGCACTACATTGCCTTAGTAGATGATACATAGTTGCGAATGAAGAACAAAAACTAGTGGTTAAACCTTAGTGTGTTAGTTTCGGAAGAAGAAAATATCGGTGTCACCCTCAAGATGAGGCTTCTTAGTTATATGTACTTTTGATGCCTCTCTGCAATCCTCAGTGTTGAAATGTTTGATTACTTGTTTTGGACACACATTCTACACGTACATTAGTAAACCAGAAGCATTAAGTTGAGAAAAAACAAAAAATCAGAATATTGGGTTGACCACTTCGAACTCAATCTCTAACCTCTTGAACAATAAAGTGTAGCATTGGATGCTTTTATCATCAACTTTGAACTTCTGCCGCACCCGATGATGGAACTTCTTCGGGAAAATCTGTTGTATCATTTTAAAATGGGGGCAGCTATGCATCAGCCGGCGGATCATTTAAAAGATCCGCCGCCTCGCGGTCGTTAGATGTGGCAGAATCTAGTGGCTCAAAGTCTTCCTCTACTTCGAAAAAGAGATCTTGTTGCAGAAACATTTACAATAGAGCTTACGTTGCAGAATTCTTTTGCAACATAGGTTGTGTTGCGGGTTTTTTTTTTGCAAAATAAGTTTTGTTGTGGGATTTTTCTACAACAGAGTTCTTGTTACAGTTTTTTTTGCAACAGAGGTTTTGTTGCAGAGTTTTTTTTGCAACAAAGCTGATGTTGCAAAAGCTTGTCTAAATTATAGCCGTTGTTCACCAATGTAGTTTGCAACACAGCTGTTGTTGCATAAGATGGTAAAGGGGCACGTGGTAGGCAAGGGAAATAACGAATGCGCGACCGGGCCTGAGGACATGTGGATCAAGGGCCATCCAACGGCTGCGCAGGTGGGGGAACTTTCCGCGTGATCAGTCGGCGGAGCATTAGCGTTTTCCTTTTAAAATCCCAACCAAATTGTTCAAGACCCTCAACCGGATTATATTAAAGGACAAATGAGAGGAGGACCACAACATCTATTAGTTGTACAATGTCCCTCAATCACCATGGCAGTTTGTGTGTTGATCCCGATGTCGTGCACGCGTGTATTTGTATCATATTATCACTTTATTGAACATATATGTTGTATGCACTTATTATATTTTCATGTGTAAGTATTAAACATTATAGAGTTGTAAAACTAAAGAGCGTTCTTAAACTATGCGATATATGACTTTACGATACAAGTATTTTGTTGAACTAAAAAAAGCTGCCACAGAGCTAAAACCCTACCATGGCAACACTTTTTCTCTGGAATGGCCCAACATATCACTGGCGGGTGCAAACGGGAGCCCGCCCCAGGTAGACGCATTACTAGTGGCGGTCATTACGCCTGGCGATGAAGTCTTGTTACTAGTAGCGGGAGTCCCTGATAGCATCGCCCAACACTGCTGGGTTTTTGGTGCCTGCTACTACAGAGCATTCCTGAAGTAGTGAATACAACAATCGTTATACTAAAATAACAGCATTCCTTAGTGACAACAAGGCAATCACTTTATAGGAATAGTGCAATTGTACTTTTTGTGATTCTCTGTCAAAATTAAGTGAAGGTTTGATAATTCATTAAGATCTTTGATGTTGCCCTGCTATCCTATCTATTCTCATTTATTCTACCAATTTTTACTCTCTTCAACTACTCAAGCTCTAGTCTTCACATAGGGTCATCTTTTTAGACTACTTCTTTCACTCATTCCTATATTTCATGAGTGCTATAGCTACTCAGCATAGAGCTTGGAGATTGCTTATGTGTGCAATAGCTAACTATGGGCATGCACTTAGTCTAATCCAATATACTGTACACGTGATTAGGTAGTTGAGTTGTCGATACATCACCATCATGAAAAGCATCTTAGATGCTTCGTCCATTCGCCTCCATACTCTTTTTTCAGACAATTCAGCATAGGATGTAGCAGGATGTAAAAATGTACAATATGCATGTCTTTGGGGCGTTGCAGCATCCAATATGGTACTCTACTTCTTCTTGAACAAACGTATGGCTACTATATACTATATGATTAGTTGTCATGCTACATGTCATGCATATCTATACTGACCTGACCGGAGCCCGAAGCAGCCCCCAAATCCTTATCTAGACGTCTAGCCAGGCCTTCCATGGAGTGTTTTGAGCCAGATGAAGCCTTTCTCTTAGCAGAAAACTTTAGGACCGACGTCTTCTTCTTCTTCTTAGATGTAGGCCCGGCGGACTAAGGGGGAGACATAGGAAGATCTTCAATCCCAGAGAAAGACGGCGACTACGGGCGAACAGGGAGGTTGGAGCAGACAGCAGAAATTGGGGTTCCCTTGCTAGCCCGGATCCCGAGGGGGGCTTCATCCATCATCTGATTGTCATCCAGATCTTTCTGAGCCTTGTCCACCGGAGCATTATCCTTGAACAATTCCTTCTCCTCGAGTTCCAGCCCATCCCATTTAGACTGGGTGAAGCGTGGATCGGTGCCACCACTTGGGTTCTACCCACCAGCAGCTCCATCTCCCTACTTATCATCATCAGGATCGGCCGGATTGGAAGGAGGAGGCGGGGAGGGGCCTGGAAAGCATCAGTGCCTTCGACCCGAACCCGCAGTTGAACATCCTCAGAGGACTGGAACACATCCACAGAACCACGCATACAAACAGGATCGACACACCAAATATTGAGATGCACCAGACCAACTTTCTCCAAAGATTCAGAATCGACCTCCACGGGTTTGCCAATGAGAGTCCCAAACGCCATCATGAATTCAGTCGACCGCAAACCCACTGGAACATCATCAACAAGGACCCAGTTCTTGGCCAGGGGGCCAACAGCTTTAGCACCACAAGTAGCCGCCCTCACAGAGACAACCAATTGATTAAGAGGCAGGGGTGAAGCTTGTGCAAGACGAAATCATCCGTAGACACTCCTTTGAGGGGAAAACCACCGCAAACTCAGACTCCGAAAGCTGGCGCATTTGCCAGTCCCAACCGCCTTCATGCCAGATCCGCAAACCCTCCATCAAGGTCTGCGGAGAAATATTTTGGTCGCGGACGGAGATAATGGCCGCTTTGGAGAGCGACGGAGCAGACACAACCACCGGCACATCACAGTCAAGAGCAAAGAAAGAGCAACCAGGGAGGCCGGTCCCAAAATGCACGAAGGAGGGGGGCTTGGTGCGATTGCGGTAGTCAACAGTCAAGTGTCCATCAGAGCGATAGATCAGACAGAAAGGGGGGTTGGTGCATCTAGGTTAAAAATGGCCCGGGAAATGGCAAGCGAAGCATGTAAGGGAAGGAGAAGGGTTCGGAGGGGCAGAATGATGACGGGGAGGGGGTGGCGGGGGTGGAGGGACAGGCCATCCCCAAGGCCGCGGAACGAAGACCCCAGACCCGAGGACAGACCGCGACGGTCCCTGCCCTGCTCAGAGGAGGATCCAGAACCAAAGCGCTGGGACGGGTGAGAAGCGGCGCCAGCAGCAAATGACCGGGGAGGTTGCCATGGTGGAGCCACCGGGCCCCGGGTCGGAGCCTGGCGCGGCACCGACGAGGAGGAGCCGCACCAGTCGAAGCAGCCGCAACCTCCCACGGATCTGGAGCCGCCGCAGACGCGCCACCAGATCCAGGCAGAGCCGCCCCAGATCCAGCGGCCGCCCTCGATAGCACCTCGTGCTGGAGCCACTCCGGGCCAGCCGCCCACGCCTCAAGCTCGCGCTCCACCTCGCGCGCCACGCGACCGACCTCAAGCTTGAACCGAAGCTCGGCCTCATACGCCAGATCCGCCCCGGATCTCGGCGATTCCTCACGATACTGCTTGCTGCCCGAGGGTCCTCACTGGAAGAACCCCGGGATTTGTCCATGGAAAGTACCTCCACGAAGGAGAGGATGAGGGGAGAGGGGGGTAGGTGGAAAATCTAAGGAAATGGCGGATGGGACGACGCACTCTGCGGATATCAGCGGCGGAAGCAGGGAACCCTAGAAAGGGGGGAGGGACCCACGCCGAACCCATAAATAGCCAGCACCGGCCAGGCCCAACTGGGCCGGGACAGGTACCTGGGACGGGGGGAGGGGTGGGATGGGGCAGAGGCCACAACCATCTGTCCCCGGGCCACAGAGGGGAGAGGGGGAAAGGCCACAAGCGAGGAAAGCACAGGCGGCCCAGTAGGCCCAGCCTGTTCCATCCCAGGTACAGACAGGCCCACCAGGCCCCACAAGCCAGCGTCATCCATCGTCTGAGCCGGATCTCGGGTTTGAACGATGCCCACCACCCCATCCATCGGCGCGGCAGCCGCCGTCGGCGACGACCAAGATCGAGGTGGCGAGGGCGGGAGGGCAGCAGTTGATGGAGAAACCAGGCCAGCGTCAGAAACCGCACCGGTAGAGGTAGAAGAGCCAAGAATTCCACGAGCAGGAGACAGGGGCGGACACTTACCAGATTTGCGCCGGTGACGGCCAATGCGCTGCCACCCCGAGAA
>NC_041393.1:629223318-629234561 GCF_002162155.2 Triticum dicoccoides | reverse complement strand
CCGGGCCAGCGCCCGAGAGACCGACACCGACGACACCACGGCGGACGGAACGTCGTCCTCCGAATCAGAGGACAGCACATCCTCCTCCCCAGAGCCCAGAATCAGGACCCGGAGCCCACCGACGACGCCCCTGAGCAACCTACCGATGATGAGGAACCAGTGAGATCCACCAGCAAGCCAGGATCTGAGATGGCCGGCAGGAGGGAGAGAGGAGATCCAGATCCAGGGGAGGAAGAGAGCGAAAAGCGGGGAGGGGAGGGGAGGGATGTATCAGGATGAAAAATTGTACCAAATGTAAGCCTTAGGGTCATTCAACAGAGTTGTGCTCTACTTCCTCAATAACCCACATAGGGCTAATACATCATTAGTTGCCAAAAAACATTGGAGCAGAGGCACCAACATTCATTTTCATCGTCTTAGTCCTCATAGTAGAGTGTTCCACACTTCATGACTTTTGTGAGAAGTTGAAAGCATGAAGTATACCTATATCATTTTAGAGCTCTTTCCGAATGGATGTTCCTAATAATAAATTTTAATATCTGTAAAGGTTAAGGACTCTAGGATGCAGGTGAACTTGGGCTTTACAATGCGTCTGTTAGATCTCGCCGATCTATTAAAGCCAAATACCATGCAAAAGCATGCATCTATCCAATCGCAGGTTCAGCGACTTTGCTCTACAAAGTCACCAAGTACCTTAGCCCACTGTATCCGCCCTTCAATCCAGTTCACTGTGAACCCAAGGAAAATCACTTCAGGCTTAGCGAAGGCCAAAGAGGAAATTGGTTGGGATAGTTGTGCTTGAAAGAATGCGTAAAAGGGAAAGCTCAAAAATCAAGAACGTCAAGGAAGGAGATGCTAAGACTCGCTTCTTTCATCTCCAAGTCAATCATAGAAGAAGAACAAACTTCACCGATCACCTCAAACACAACAATGGATGGGTCACCCATCATGATCACAAAAACACCATCATTCAAGATCACTCTGCTGAAGTCACCAAGCAAGGCCTGCTCCGGACCATTGACACAAAGTGGAAGGTATCCCCGCTGCCACTTGTGCCTCTCGGATCTTGGGGCTGTTTTTTCTTTCAAGGAAGACATCAAGGCGGCCAAATTTTATCTTCCTAGTGACAAATCTCCAGGGCCTGATGGTTTCTCCACGACTTTCATTGTGGATTGCTGCGATATCATCAAAGTTGACATTTTGCTTGCGGTCAACCACTTCTTGAGCTTCCACACCTCCAACCACCACTTGCTTAACTCGCTGAACATTGCCCTCATCACGCGGAAGGATGGGCACTACTAGGAAAAGACTTATAGGTGGGCTCACAATAGTGGCGGGCGCAGTAGCGCCTACCAATGGTAATCTGACAAATTACCAGTGGCAGGCGCAAAATCTCGTCCACCACTACTATTGGCTTACCAGTTGTTGAACATGTGTACATGTACGTAGGTCTGGGTTATGTATGCAGTACCTGTAGTATCTGTCTCTCTCTGTATGTACGTGTATCTTAGGAGACAAGATACTAGTCGCACCCCTTGTACCTATATATATGTGCCTAGTACATGATCTATCAATCATCGATGCACCAAATCATTCTCTACACCAGTGACGGGCGCTAGTTTGCGCCTGCCACTAGTAACATTGTCCAGATTTTTGATGAGACAAACTAATGTTACCAGTGGCGGGCACCAAACCACGCCCGCCAATAGTACTTGAGTTACTAGTGGCGGATAGTTGTCTGTCACTGTAATGTTTGTCCATCGACAAATCTATCCGAAAATACCAGCAGCGGGTTGCAGTACGTGCCCACCATTGATAACTCAAGTAACAGTGGCAGGTGTGGTTCTGTGCCCGCCATTAGTAACTTTTTTGTGCCCGCCACAGTATCTCAATTACAGTGGTGGGCGTTCTTTTGAGACCCTACTAGACCGCAAGGCATAGATATCCCGGAGATCACTAGGTAAACTAGTACATATAATCATCTAGCATTTGACTCGACTCGAGCAGTGAAGCTTGCGAGTGAACAAAGTGATCGTCTTGTGATGAGCTTGCGAGGAAGAGACAAGGCTGGTTTGTTGTTGAAGATCTCGAACCAGGAAACACTCCAGTGTGAACCGAGCTGAACGCAAGGGAAATGCGATAGTGCATACAACATGCCAGGTCTCATCAACCTCCCAGAGCCAACTTTGCAACGGTATCCATCCATACAGATTAATGTCTTCTTGTTCATCTGGTCGTAAGCTTCAGAGGTTCGGGTTGGAACCTTGACAAATCACTGGTTGATATGGAATAGCAGTCTATAGCGAGGGTGCATGCATACATGGCTAGTGATATGACGGGTATCAATCGGAATTAACATGGTTTCTCGGTTCAATTTGGTGACTTATATAGGTTGGCGGCCGCGTTGCCCGAGGAGTCATGAGTCGACGGTGCTGGCCACACACATGTCGGCAGCAGTGGCGAGAACTCGATGGCCTGGTCAACATCTTTGTTCACTGGAAATTTCCTACCGTCGCTAGTGTTATGGTCCTATATTGGTCCGGTCGTCTCAATCCAGCTAGTAGCGGTAAGTGGAATTTGAGTTCGTCTGAAAACAATGTACTTCTAGAAGATTCTTTTTTTTTCCTGTGGGTGGAAGCCTGGAAGGGGACAAAAATATTTTCCTATGAATTGAAGCGACTCGTAGCCATGCATGTTTTGTGTCACTTGCGCCTGCTTGAGAGTACGGATCCTGAGGTAGAGGGGAGAGAAACTACAGAAAATATTACCTTCTCTTAATTAAGAGATTATCTCTTAACACCAGTATTTTTCACTATATATTTCTATGCCTAGTTACTAGAGATAACAGCAACAGATAACCTGTTTTGTATCTCTAGATTACTTGGCAGGCTTTAGATAAAACTGACTTATATCAACCACTGCATATGCCCTTCGAAGGCAGATTACAACCTTTTTGGGGAACAAAAAATGGTTGCCAAGCACTCAAGTGAAGTGATGTGGAAATTATTGAACTACATATCGAGAGAACTAAAAAAATCCACACAATAAGGTACTTTGAGATACGAATTGGCTAAAAAATACCGAATATTCGCCCACCATTCTTTTACCATTGACATGCATGGTCTTTCGAGACTGTGTGGAGCATAGTGGGTGACGTCGTGTCGGCAATTTTGGTCCTGATTTATAGTAAAGTCATACATGGTGAAGACTACTCGGAAGTATGCTCACATTTCAAAGAATATGTTCTAGGGATTTTTTTCAATCTTTTGTAAACCTATTTATTTTTTCTAGACATCTAGCATATTTTTTGTAATTTTTTTTACATCTAGCATATTTTTCTTGGAAAAAACTTATGCTTGTGTGCATCCGAAGCTGGGTAGATAGGCTTGACTTTATCTTCTTTTCCAAAGCAATTTTTTTTTACTTTTGTACTAGCAGCTTGTTGGTGCACCTGTGATGAAAGTTGGAAGTATGGAATATGAGTAGTAGGATTTTTAGTATATGAGTTAAGTAAATAGATAATCACCATGTTCTTATAGAAAAACGACAATATCCATGTATATCTATTTTAGAAAGAATGGAATTGTAATTTTATGATTGTTTGTAATAGCATGTGAAATCTTATAATTTGAAATGGTATTTACACTTGCCCACCAATCTTATCTTGTCTCTCAATTATTCTAACCATTTTAACTCTTCAACTGCTCTAGCTCTTCTTTTCACACATCCACTTTCTAAACTATTTATTTCTCTCCTCCCTTTGTGTAGCCAAGTTCTATAACTACTCTACTGAGAATCTTGATATTGCATATATATGCAGTAACTTACGGTAGTAGGCATGCACACAATCTTGTCCAATGCTATATATGTGCTTTGGTGGCTGGTTATCGATATATTAGTATGATGACAATGATATTCATTCTGTAGTCGCTTCGCGCATTCGCCACTGTACTCATTAGTCTGACAATTCGGCATGGGAGATATCAGGATGCAAAAATGTGTAATAAGTATGTTTTTTGGAGATCCAACACTAGTGGGGCTCTACTACATCGGAAATAGGAGTAGAGACAATACATGATTAGTTTCCATGCCACATGGTGTATACACGGATGACTAACATAGAGGAACCTACTTGCAGGGGCTGACATTAATCGCATATTGTATTCGCCCTTGTAGTGGCGTTATTCTTACCACAGTGCTTTTTGTGGGTGAAAGAGAAAAATAATTTGTGAGTTTTGTTCATTTGTGATGAGAAAATTCATGACTTGACTATGCGTTGCATGGTAATGAGTTGCGCTTGCAACCTCCATGTGCACCTGATCCGATTTGTGGCACATGCAAATGCGTTTTTTAACCGGAGAAGGGTCCAAAAGAGCAAAAGGACCCAGAGAAGCTTCACTAATTTCAAACATTACATAATATTATTACAAACATTACTTAATGACCCAAGATTAAATATTATTACAAATGGGTATGATAACTTCACGGAAAAGATCCCAAACACTAAGCAAATTGCAATTTGGTCTTTCTTATTTCTGGAGACTTCACCGAACAAACTTCTCCATTACCGGGGACAAAACCACTTGGAAGGGAGAGAACATCGTAATATCACGTCCCGGGTCTTGCCAGAGGTGGAGGGTTCATAAATCGAGGCAAAGCCAGGCTACGAACCTTTAGGCATCACATCCAGGAGGAAAAGTAGTAGATGGCACCAATATGTTACCATGAGAACTCCACATTTTTTTTCCGAAAAGGAGGTTAACCCTCGGCCTCCGTATCAGAATGATACATAGAGGCCATATTATTAATAAGCAAAGGTTCAATGAAAGTCTTCAGGTCTGAAAAGAAATGAACGCTCACAAAGAACAAAAACACAAAAAACAGGATAGCCACAACCGGCAGGCAAAAGAGAAGATAGGAAACTAAACTCATATCCTATTACATGACCGCCATCCAAACCGGTTGAAAATAGCCCGTGCTACCGTCTCCCACCGGATAGACCCAGTAACCATACGCTCCCTGGCATCCATCGGAGTGAGTAGTGACCACATACAGATGAGTGAAGTGGCCTAGAAAATAACCTACAAGAAATGAACATTTGTTGTTCTGGTAAAAATCAAATCATTCCTGCAGTTCCATACTGCCATAATAAAGCACACACTCCTACACGGATATGTCTCGCCATTTCTGAGTCTATGCCGTCTAACCATGTCCCAAATAACATGTTGATAGTATTCAGAGGGGTGATATTAAATGTTATGTGGACAGAACGCCACAATTTTTTTGCCATTGGGCAGTCAAGAAAGAGGTGTTTGGGGACTCATCATGAGCACATAAGCTACATCATCTAGACCCTGTCCAGTTGTGTTTTGCCAAATTGTCCTTAGTTAGAAGGACTTATTTA
Source organism: Triticum dicoccoides (assembly GCF_002162155.2). Classification (NCBI taxonomy): domain Eukaryota; kingdom Viridiplantae; phylum Streptophyta; class Magnoliopsida; order Poales; family Poaceae; genus Triticum; species Triticum dicoccoides. The sequence goes on along the minus strand of NC_041393.1, from coordinate 629,229,157 downwards.
TGGACAAACCACATAAACACTTTAATTTTTAAAGGCACTTTGACTTTCCAAACATGCTTCGAGCGAGAAAGAGGGCCAGTGTTTATAATATCCAAATACATGAACTTAACTGAAAACCCTCCATTCTTAGTTAGTTTCCAGTGCAACTAATCTCGTTGTTGAGAAAGGTGGACATCCATCAACCTTCTCAAAATATGGAGCCAATCTTCCCAACGGTTTCCCGCTAAAGTCCTCCTGAATTGAATATTGAGAGGGTTGGACTGTAATACTGTTGCAATGTAAGCGTCTCTTCGTTGAACAATATTATAGAGAGAAGGATATTGGAGTGCAAGAGGGGCGTCTCCCCTAACCATGTATTCTCCCAGAATCTCGTGGTAGTACCATTTCCATTTATGAAACCTTTGGCAAGAAAAAACGATGTCAGAGGGCGGCAATTGACCACCAAGGTGTGAGAACCCCAACGAACCTTAGGTCGACCACAACCACCATCTACGATGAGCTAAGATAGGAGCAACTAAGATTGTTAAGATCCAACACTAGAGGTTGTTCTCTGATGCGATAATGAAACCAAACAATTCGAATTCGAACTCCTAGTTGTTCGCCCTTGAGCCACCTCAGCAATAGAGTGGATCAAGAGAAGCCTCTCTCTTCTTCTGTAGACCCAGCCGACACACATGAGCGTATTGATAGAGGTCTCTTCTGAGCTGCCTCCGACGGCCAGTGTACACTATGGACAACACCGAGTGGAAGCCAACCAGAAGCCATGACTCACAAGCATTGGTGGAAAGATAAAAAAACTCATGTCGTTAGTCGCTACAGGGGAAAAACCAACCCTAAACCTAGACCTAAATCTACTATGTACAGACCCATCGAAGAGTAAAAGGGGTGAAGCTGAAGAGTTGGAGATGAGTCTCAAATAGGCAAGCAGGTGGGGAACGTGAGAAGGGTGGGTATATTTTAACTTTTGTACTACATCGCATGCAAGTGCTTGGGAGTACCGATGTATTTTAGAATGTTGAATCTACAGTCTTGTTTTTAGGGAAGGAAGTTGTTGCTGAGTACCCCAAGTGATGTGATGTCGAAAAATCTTGAACAAAACACTGGGAGGATATAGAAATAACACTCAATCCAGACAAGTCCACGGAGATTTTATTTAACTGGAAATCTAATATCCTCCCACCGTTCTCGTACATACCGAAACATTTTAGGACTGCACATCTCAGAGTCTTTTGGAAACTATGTGGTTGTAGTGAAGATGGTGTTGTGCTGAGAATGTTGGTCCTTATGATAGCAATGTGGTTTATGGTAGAGAAGAGGACTAACAAAACACACACTGCAGATCGATCCTAAAGACAATGTCCTCCGGATATTTCTCTCTTTTTAAAACCGACTTATTCGATCTAAATATCTGGAATTTTATGTAATAAAAGCATGCTTGTGTGCATCCAAATCTGGGCCCATAACATTGACTTTATCTTCCATTCAAACTGCAACCCATATTTTGTTCTGTGTGCTACAAAAAAAAATGTATGGCCTGACTTAATTAAGTCACCAACTTTGGGGTGACTGACATGTGCGTCTCACAACAGCTGACCCACAAGTTAGGCACATAAAGTCGGGTGACTTGAAGTCAGATGTTCTCGTTCAGTTACGAGTGTGCAATATGAGTTCTAGTTTATTTGGTACATGGGTTAAGTATATAGGTTATCTCCATCTCCCCTTAGAAAACGACAACGTCCATGAATGTCCAATTTTAACATAAAATTGCATTATTACTTTTGTAATTCCTAATAAAACCATGTGAAGTTTTATAACCCACTATTGTATTTACTCTTGCTGTGCTATCTCATCTATTCTCTCCTCATTTCTTTTTGCGAACTAAACCCTTCCATTACTTAAGCAAGGTCATCAGTCTTGTTGACACAAAACATCAACATCATCAAGAGCACACCGAAGCCACACAGATTTATTCTACCGGCTTTATAACTCTCTTCACCTACTCTAGCTCAAGTGTTCACATATGCACTCCTTTTAAGACTACTTCTTTCCCTCCTCCCTCTATATTACCAAGTGCTGTAGCTACTTTCCTGAGACCTCGGAGATTATATATACTCAATATTGTGCATAAGCGTGCATGCAGTATAGTCCAATACAATACAATACTATATATTTGATTTAGGCAGCTGATTATCCATATATCACCGTGATGAGAAGGATATTAATTCTTTTGTTGTTTTGTCCATACGTCTGTACTTGTAGTTCGACAGTCCGGCATGAGAGGTAGCAGGATGCAAAAACGCACAGTTTGTAGAGGAGCAGCACATGCGACGCTCTGATTCTCGTTACACAAATGCAGGGTTAATACATGATTAGTCGCTACGCTAGACGGTATATACACACACTGTTGAAGCAGAGCAACGAGAATACACTCGCCGACATTACTAACGTCTTGTTTTTGGCCTTTGGAACAGCATTTATCCTCAATTCATGATTTTCGTGAGAGCCGAAAGTCCCATACTGTACCTTCGCTCTAACCAATAATTTTAGGAATATTTCCCAATGAATGCTTCCAATAGAAATTTATCATCTATGGACCTTAAAGATCCCAAGATGCAGGCGAACTGCGATTTTACAATGTGTCAATCAGGCGTCGTGGATCACTCGAAGCCAAAATACCCAAACCCCTATGTCCGGGGATGTTTACACCACCACGTTTACCCACTTGGGTGAAAATGACTTCTTGGTTCTCTGCATGGCGATGCATGGCGACACGTGCAATATTTTGGGATACTACCGTGTAGAATTACGTGATGGATGTAGATTGTCGTTCAAATTTTTCGTAACTTGTGTAACGATTGTGTTGTTGCGCCTAGCAAATTCGGTTGCCTGTGGGCCAGCATGGCCGTTGACTTCTCCGCCCGAGATTTCTCTGGAATCAGCAATTTTTGATGAGATTGGGACATTCCTTCTGCAGTCATGTCGGTTTGTGCATCGGTTGCATGCATCTGCTTGATTTGGTTACGTCTCTTTGGGCCTGGCCTGTGTGAATAGTGACGCGTTAGTTTGTATGTGGCCGACCTCCTGTCCACGTGTCCTCGGTTGGAAGGTCTCGCTGGTTTCTGGACGCATTCTTTTTCGATGAGTCGATGAGTTTGATAGGTGATGTAACGACGTGTGTGGCTAAACCGACTATCTTGTATTCTCTAGAAACCACAGGTCTAATCCGTGCGTTCCTATAAAGGTTCAGCCCTCAGCAGCTGCCCGGCTCTACTCCTCCCAGCGTACACGCACGACTAGCAGCGCCTCTCGAAGCACTGGGAGGCTTTCCCGGCCGCATTGCTTGCCGGCGGACCCGGCGCGCCGCCAGCCTTGTGCCTCGCTGCACGCTGGACAACAGCTTCGGGAGGCCCAGCCGCCTTGCTAGGCTCGACACTCGCGGCTGCATCGCTGGCCGGCGGTCCCGGCGTGGCGCCCGCTTTGTTTACGGCTACACGTTGGACGACAGCGTCGGCCTTCGGAATGCCTGCTCCCTGCCCCCACGGCGCCTGCAATCTTGGATTCTACCTCCCCAGGCGACGACGGGAAGGCAGCCTGCGACAACCCATGGGCTGGATGGACGGCAGCTTGGAAGGCGTGAAGCCTGCCCCGCGTGGCGCCTTGACGCTCTCCCTGCCAGGTGAGGCGGCCTGTCGTCCGGCTCTCGCCTTTTCTGGCATCACCTAGCGTATAGCAGAGCGGAGCGTCCGTGCATGTCGAGCTCTCGGCCAGCACCACGAAGGTCCTGCCTGAACAACGCTCTTGGCTGTGTGGCTTTGTGTGTGATGCCTCCTGAAGAAGCTATTCTGTGTGTGTGCTCGTAGGCATGCACCAACAGTACGTTGGCGCATGGGGCCGCTCTCCATCGACTCCTCGCTGCCGCATGAGGCGTCAGCACCAGCGGTCGACGAGCATCCACTCCTCTTCTTCCAGGTACGGAGGGAGTAGCCAAGTAGTTCTCAACACCACACCGTGTCTTTCTGTCTCCGCAGCAGAGCACGAAACGTGCCTCATACTCTTGTGTCCTTCATTTCGAAAAAATATTAATCATGTCATACTCGTGTGTCCTGGCTGCCGGAACATGCAGATGTACTGGACGGCGTGAAACTGCCAGCACCTCGGCAACGTCAGCTCGCCGTGGCGACGCCTCAGGGTAGTCCGCCTCGGTGGTGGGGACGGGAGCAGGCTGTGCTGCTGTCGCCAGTGCGCCTGATTGCGAGCCTTTGAGACGCGAACTTTGACAAAATCCCCCACCGGTATACCTTGAGCTATGCTGCAAATGCCATGCATGACATGAGTTTTGGAAATTAACTTTTGCGAATCACAGTAGCAAAACTCATGTAGCAACCAGCTGGATCAGTTCTTGAGTCTGCTTTTGATTAGTACAGGGCGATGTTGTTGTTTTCATTTTGTCGAGGTGAATACGTAGATGATACGCAAATGCAGTGTGCTCTTAACTGGCCCCTTTCTCTTCCTTTGTCTTGCCGGGAAATTGTTTTGCTTACATAGAAGATCATACCGTTAATGGTGACCGTATGAAGATTGCTACCGTTGTATCATTAGCAATATGAAGGTTTTTGTTTGTTTGTTCGACAAGATGAGTAGATAATAAGCATAAGCACGGCGTCCTTAACTGGGGCCTTTCTCTCCCAGACATACATATAAGATTCTCACTTCTAGCTGCTCATTCAAATTACGTAATATACTTATGTTTTTCTATTGCTTTTGTTTTGTGTTCTGCAGCATGCAAGTAAAAACATCTGGAGTTGGTATGCCATGATAATACATTGAGTTGTATTTCAAAAGTAGTTCCCCATTGATCATGATTAACTTCAGAATTTTGATTTTCCTCAACAAATTTTTTCCCAGAATTTTGAACTCGATTTAGCTATCACACAGATAAAATTTCCTTAAATAAATTGTCTTCCTTAAATGGAGTAGTGATAGACAGTCTTGGACACATATTGTCTTCCTTAAATAAATTGGTATAAAATATAGTTTGTAGACATAATTTCCCCCCAAGTCTGAATCTGATCTCCAGATTGCTGTAAACATTCATGGATCTCTTTCACTAAGTATCAATTTCTCTCATAATAGGAGTATTACTTGATACAACTGATTGTTCAATGCCTATTTGCACTTAATTGATTATACAATTGCTTCATTTAGTTAGTGAAATAACTTCTACCAACATATTTTTACTGAAATCGTAACCAGTTTATTTGTTTTACTTGTGCTGCAAATTTTCCCATTTTGCTATTATTTTAAATTGGTATGTAATATCACATATTGTACGATGTTGTTTGTTTTATTTGTGCTGCCTGTTTTCTCCATTTGGTTATTATTTACAAAATGGTATTTGTCCGTCTAAAATTTATTTTTACCATTTCATGAATCTGTCTATCTTTGATTCGCTTTTCCGAAGAGGTTTTTGTTGAGTATATTGTGTACGTGTATATTTGTATGTAGGGCCCACCTCATATTTCCCTTGTATAGTTGAGGTTTGTAGCCCACCTCTATACTTATATATACGTGCCTGATGCACCGATCAATACATTAAGATTGCACAGCCCATAATTTGCCCTTCTACATGGTATCTATCGCAGCATGATCCTAACCCTAAAGCCGCCGCCGTCGCCGCGCCTCTACGCGCCGCCGCCGCCGCCGCTACTCCCCGCCGCCGCCGCCTCTCTCCCGGTCGCCGTCGCCGCTGCTGGTCGCCGCCGCCTCTCCCCACCACCTCACACGCCGCTGCCACCGCCTCTTCCCAAGGCCGCCGCGACTGCTTGTCCCGCTTCCGCCC
>NC_041393.1:629222017-629222825 GCF_002162155.2 Triticum dicoccoides | reverse complement strand
CCGCCGCACCCCCCAGCCGCGTCGCAACCCGCCCCGCAGGTCCCAAACCCTAACCCTCACCATGAGCTCCTCCTCGTCCACCGTTTCCAACCCGTTCGCCGGTCCCGATGTCACTCTCGTCCGCGACCTCAACATCCATGAGCGCGTCCCGGTCAAGCTTGATCACACCAACGCGTCCTACTCCGCTTGAAAGAGGTATTTTTCGCTTGTGTTCCGTGAGTACCTCCTGCACGGCCACGTGGACAGCACCGTGGACTCGTCGCTCATGATCAACGACGAGGAGTGGATGATCCTCGATGCCACCATCATCCGCTGGTTCTACCTCACCATCTCCAGCGACCTCTTCCACACCGTGGTGGACGACGAGGATGACGCCTATGCGGTCTGGACCAAGCTCAACGGCCTCTTCATCGACAATCGGCTGCAGCGCAAGGTCCTGCTCTATAGTGAGTTTTACGGGTGCCAACAACTTGACTCATCCATCGATGATTTTTGCATGCGCCTCAAGAACCTCGCCGATGAGCTCCGCGATCTCGGGGAAAAGATCGGCGATGAACTCCTCATCAGCACCCTCTCCGGCGGCCTCAACGAGGACTTCGGGAACGCCGCCTCCAACCTCACCCTCATCCCGAAGCCCACCTTCGCCAAGGTGGTCGCATACCTCAAGTTGGAGGAGCGCCGGATGCGGGTGGCGCGGACTCGCGCGATGCACACCGCCCTCGTCGCAGGCACCCGCGGGGGTTCGGCCCCGCCACCGCCGCGCCCGACGCCGCCCACCTTCCCGCCAGGCTTCCCGCCCGCACCGGCC
>NC_041393.1:629205880-629221644 GCF_002162155.2 Triticum dicoccoides | reverse complement strand
GTCGAGGCGGCCGCAAGCAGGGGTGCAGGTGCTCAGGGAGGAGCGCCCCGCCCACCGCAGCAGGCATCTCAGGCCGGCCCCGTGGTACGCCAGCCAGAACCCATGGACCGGCGTTGTACACGCCTACTCCATGTCGGTTCCTCGGGCCCCTGCCCCGGGCATTCTCGGCACCCGGCCTCAGCCACACCAGGCGTACTACGCCGCGCCGCATCCCTACGCGGCACCCTACGGTCAGCAACCGCCGCCAGGTGGGCCGCCGCTGCTACCCTTGATGGCCGCGCCGCCTCTCCCGCAGGCACCGTGGGACCCGGCCCTCTTGGCGGCTCTCCACAACACTCCTTCCCCGTCCATCTACACCGGTGGCGGCGACTGGTACATGGACAACGGCGCCACCGCTCACATGGCGGCGTACCCCGGTAACCTCCACACCGCCCATCCTATCCACACCTCCAACCGCATCACCGTCGGTGATGGCTCTTTCCTTCCCATCACCCATATTGGTCATACATATTTTCCGTCTAACTCCACTCCTATATCCATGTCTAATATTCTAGTTTCTCCTGAACTTATTAAAAATCTTGTTTCTGTTTGTTCTCTTGCACATGAAAATCCGGTTACCGTTGAATTTGACGCATGTGGTTTTTCTGTTAAGGACGCTCGCATGCGGATGGATCTCCACCGATGTGACAGCCCCGACGAGCTCTACCCGATTCACTCCGCCACCTCCGCCACTTCCGCCGCCGCTGTCGCTCTCGCCACCAAAGTGGATCTTTGGCATGCTCGCTTGGGTCATCCTAATCCTGCCACCCTTCGCCACATACTTCGGAGTTTTTCTTTCACGTGTAATAAGAACGAGGATCACTCGTGTCATGCATGTCGCCTCGGCAAACATGCTCGTCTTCCGTTTAGGGCTTCTTCTTTTGTTGCATCATACCCGTTTGAGTTAATTCATAGTGATGTTTGGACATCTCATGTTGCTAGTAATACAGGCTTTCTTTATTATCTTGTCATACTTGACGATTTTTCGCATTATGTGTGGACCTTCCCGTTGCGCCGCAAGTCGGCTGTTATATCCACTCTCGCCGCTTTCTATTCTTATGTTCTCACGCAGTTTGGTCGTCCCATTCTTGCGTTGCAGACAGACAACGGGAAGGAGTTTGACAACCTCGCTGTTCGTAATCTTCTCACCACACCTCGCAGCAGAATGGTCGTGCTGAACGCATCCTTCGCACTCTCAATGACTGCGTTAGGAATCTTCTCTTTCATGCCAATGTGCCCCCGTGCTTTTGGCCTGACGCGCTCGCCACCGCTTCTCTCCTCATCAACATCCGCCCATATCGTAATCGCGGGAACTTTACACCTCATCATCTTCTCTTGGGTGCACCCCCCTCTTATGATGGGCTTCGTGCCTTTGCTACCCTAGCATCGCCGCCACTGCGCCTCATAAGCTTACATCCCGCTCTGTCGCCTGCATCTTTCTCGGCTACCCACCTAACACCAAGGGCTATCGCTGCTATGATCCCGTCTCCCATCGTGTTTTCACCTCCCGGCACGTTTACTTTGATGAGATGGTGTTTCCGTTTCAGCAGCAGGTACCCCTTGTCGTCTCGTCACCGCCGGCCACCGGCAGCCCTTTGACGACTTCGTCAGGTGGACGGTCCCGTCTGGCTCGTGGACCGCCTCCGGGCTTTGGCGGTCCTCGCGCCCTCACGCCGGCGCCCGCCCCCTCGGCCTCCTCGGCCGGCTCTGACGGTGCAGCCGGCGCCCCGTCTTCACCCGCCGCCCCCGACTCAGGCGCCGCGGGATCGGGCGCTGCAGGCTCGGCCATCTCTTCTGCTGCCTCGATGCCAGCCACCTCGCCGGCCCTGACGCCGGCCCCCTCGTCGGCTTCGACGCCGGCTACTTCGTCGGCCCTGACTCCGGCCCCCTCGCCGACCCTGTTGGAAACGATTGTTTTGGCAATGCTTCACGATATATTGATCGGTGCAAAGCGCACGTATATATGGAGTACAAAGTGGGCCACAACCTCAACTATACAAAGACTAGGAGGTGGGTCAGGCTATACAATATACATGCACAAACCATATATTCAACACCAGAGACGCAAAGACTGGACCTGAACTCCTCGAAAACGGAAGTAGGCAGTCCTTTGGTCATGACGTCGGCGAACTGTTGCGCCGTCAGGACGTGGGGGACCCGGATGCGCCCAAGAGCCACTTGCTCATGAACAAAGTGTATGTCGAGCTCAATATGCTTCATTCGACGATGATGGACCGGGTTGGCGGAGAGGTAAACGGCGGAGACGTTGTCGTAGTAGACGAGCGTAGCCTTGTGAACATCACAAAGCAACTCCTGGAGCAGCTGACGGAGCCAAGAGCATTCAGCAACGGCGTTACCCACTGCTCGATACTCAGCCTCGGCACTCGAGCGGGAGACGGTGGGCTGTCGCTTGGAAGACCAAGAGATCAGGGACGGCCCAAGGTAGACACAGTACCCCGAGGTGGAGCGTCGTGTGTCCGGGCAGCCAGCCCAGTCTACATCAGAGTAGGAGACGAGGTCGGTGGAGGCGGAGGCCGTCAACATAAGTCCCAAGGACTGGGTGCCGCGTATGTATCGGAGGATACGCTTCACCAGAGTCCAGTGAGAGTCGCGCGGAGCATGCATGTGAAGACAGACCTGCTGAACGGCATACTGCAAGTCGGGGCGCGTCAGGGTCAGGTACTGTAGGGCGCCCACAATGGAGCGGTAGAAAGCCGCCTCAGAGGCAGGCAAACCCTCCAAAGCAGAGACCTTGGCCTTGGTGTCGACTAGCGTGGGAGCGGGCTTGCAGGTAAGCATGCCAGCTCGGTCGAGAAGCTCATGGGCATAGCGCTGCTGATGCAGGAAGAACCCATCTGGCCGTCGAAACAACTCAATGCCAAGGAAATAATGCAGAGGACCCAAATCCTTCAGGGCAAACTCATCACGAAGACGAGCAGTAAGCCGCTGGAGGACCACGACAGTGGATGCCGTCAGAATGATGTCGTCGACGTACAACAGCAAGTAGGCTGTATCAACTTCATGATGAAACACGAAGAGGGACACATTAGAGCGAGTCGATGTAAATCCGAGCGTCTGCAGGAAGGCGGCGATGCGCTGGTACCAGGCTCGAGGTGCCTGCTTCAACCCGTAGAGTGAACGGGAGAGCAAGCACACATGATCTGGATGCGTGGCGTCGACGAATCCAGTGGGCTACTCACAGAACACCTGCTCAGCCAGGTGGTCGTGCAAGAAGGCGTTGGACATGTCCAACTGATGCACAGGCCATGCTCGGGACACGGCTAACTGGAGCACGGCGCGGATCGTGCCCGGTTTAACAACCGGGGCAAATGTGTCGGTGAAGTCCACGCCCGCGCGTTGCCAAAACCCCCGAACCACCCAGCGAGCTTTATAGCGCTCGAGAGTGCCATCCGGACGAGTCTTGTGCCGAAAGACCCACTTGCCCGTGATGATGTTGGCACGGGGCGGCCGAGGGACGAGCTGCCAGGTATGGTTCCGCTGGAGCGTGTTGAATTCTTCCTGCATCGCAGCGAGCCAATGAGGATCCCGAAGGGCGGCTCGAGCTGACGATGGGAGAGGAGACGGCTCAGAGGCGGAAGCAGCGAGAAGATACTCATCGCTGGGGTACCGCATGCTCGGGCGAAGGGTGCCAGCCCGAGAGCGATTCATCGGGCGGGGCAGCGAGTCCGGAGGGGAGCCGGGCGAGGACGAAGACGAGCCCGCCTCCGATGTGACCGCCGCGGGCGAGGCCGCCGCGGACGAGGCCGCCGCGGACAAGGCCGCCGGCGAGGCGGCGGGCGAGGCCACCGGTGGGGCGGCGGGCGAGGCCGCCGGCGTGGCGGCGGATGAGACCGCCGGCAGGGTCGAGGCCGGGGACGCCGGGGGCGTCGCAGGCGTTGAGGGAGGTGCGGCCCCTAGGGCAGTCAAGCGGGGAGAGACTCGACCCGTGGCGCGGGGGGCACCCTCAAAGCCGGGAGGCGGCCCAAGAGAGGCACGTGGGCGGCCATCACTGGCCGCAACATCCGAAGGTACCTGCTGGAACGGAAAAACCATCTCATCAAAGTAAACGTGTCGTGAAGTGATCACCCGATGAGAGATAGGATCATAACAGCGGTAGCCTTTGGTGTTAGGAGGATAGCCGAGAAAGATGCAGGCCACAGACCAAGGTGTGAGCTTATGTGGAGCAGTGGAAGCGATGCTGGCAACCGAAGATACGGAGCTCAGCATAGGAGGGTGGCGTGCCAAACCAGAGGTGATGAGGTGCAAAATTCCCGCGAGTGCGACAAGGACGAATGTTAATGAGTACTGATGCGGTGGCAAGCGCGTCGGGCCAAAAACGTGGGGGCACGTTGGCGTGAAAGAGTAGGGTGCGAACGCAGTCATTGAGAGTGCGAAGCACGCGCTCAGCGTGGCCGTTTTGTTGCAAAGTGTACGGGCAAGTGAGACGAAAGATCGTGCCGTGTGTGGCGATTGTTTTGGCAATGCTTCACGATATATTGATCGGTGCAAAGCGCACGTATATATGGAGTACAAAATGGGCCACAACCTCAACTATACAAAGACTAGGAGGTGGGCCAGGCTATACAATATACATGCACAAACCATATATTCAATAGGCCCCGACGCCGGCTACCTCGCCGGCCATGACGCCGGCCGCTTCGCCGGCCCTGACGCCGGCCGCCTCGCCGGCTGCCTCGCCGGTGGCTCTGACGGCGCCGCCCGGCCCAGTCACCCGCGCTCGTACCGGCGTTCATCGTCCGAGCCTCCGGTACTCGAGCGACGAGTACGTCCTCGCAGCCTCCGCCGTGGAGCCATCGCCCATCCCTGCATCCGCTCGCGCCGCCCTCCGTGATCCTCACTGGCTTGCGGCGATGCAGAAAGAGTTCGATGCTCTTCAATGGAACCGCACCTGGACCCTGGTTCCTCGGCCTCCTCGCGCTAACGTCATCACCGGCAAGTGGGTCTTTCGCCATAAGACACGCTCGGATGGTACTCTCGAGCGCTACAAGGCTCGCTGGGTGGTCAGTGGTTTCCGCTAGCGCGCTGGAGTGGACTTCACTGAGACGTTTGCCCCGGTTGTCAAACCGGGCACGATCCGCACCGTCCTCCAGCTCGCCATATCCCGCGGCTGGCCTGTTCACCAGATGGATGTCTCCAACGCCTTTCTCCACGGCCATCTTGAGGAGCAGGTGTATTGTGAGCAACCCACCGGTTTTGTCGATGCCTCACTTCCCGGCCATGTGTGTCTGCTGTCCCGCTCTCTTTACGGGCTCAAGCAGGCACCCCGCGCCTGGTACCAGCGGATCGCCGGGTTTCTTCAGACACTGGGCTTCAGCGTTACTCGCTCGGACGCCTCACTATTTGTCTATCGCCATGGTGACACGACTGCCTATTTGCTGCTTTACATCGATGACATCATCCTGACGGCCTCATCTGCAGTTGTTCTTCAGCAGATTACTCTCCGGCTGCGTGACGAGTTTGTTATCAAGGACCTGGGTGCTCTACATTATTTTCTTGGCATTGAGGTCGTTCGGCGTCCGGACGGTTTCTTTCTTCATCAGCAGAAGTATGCACATGAGCTTCTTGAGCGTGCTGGCATGCTCAACTGTCACCCTACTGCTACTCCTGTTGACACGAAGGCCAAGGTCTCTGCTCTTGAGGGCTCGCCTGCGTCGGATGCTCCTTTCTACCGGTCTATTGTCAGCGCTCTTCAGTATTTGACCCTCACCAAACCGGATCTTCAGTATGCTGTTCAGCAGGTGTGTCTCCACATGCACGCCTCTCGTGACTCTCATTTGACTCTCGTGAAGCGGATCCTTCGTTACATCCGCGGCACGATGATCCTTGGGTTGACACTTACGGCATCTACTTCTCTGGAGATGGTGGCCTACTCTGATGCAGATTGGGCCGGCTGCCCCGATACTCGTCGGTCCACCTCTGGCTACTGCGTCTACCTCGGTCCTTCACTCGTCTCGTGGTCGACCAAGGGACAACCCACGGTTTCGCACTCCAGCGCGGAGGCTGAGTACCGAGCTGTGGCCAACGCTGTTGCCGAGTGCACCTGGCTACGACAGTTACTTCAAGAGCTGCATCACGATGTATCCCAGGCTACGGTTGTCTACTGTGACAACGTTTCTGCGGTGTACCTCTCCGCCAACCTCGTTCATCATCGCCGGACTAAACACATTGAGCTGGACATTCACTTTGTGCGCGAGCAGGTGGCTCTTGGACGCATTCGAGTTCTCCATGTGCCGACTGCACAACAGTTCGCCGATGTGATGACGAAGGGACTGCCGACTTCTACCTTCGAGGAGTTTCGTTCCAGTCTTTGCGTCACTGGCGCCGCTTCGACTGCGGGGGTGTTGAGTATATTGTGTACATGTATATTTGTGTGTAGGGCCCACCTCCTGTTTCCCTTGTATAGTTGAGGTTGTGACCCACCTCTGTACTTATATATACGTGCCTGGTGCACCGATCAATACATTGAGATTGCACAGCCCATAACTTGCCCTTCTACAGTTTTTGTGTTTGAACTTCTGTTTGTGTTCATTGGACTAATCTATGTTGAATTATTCAGGGATTTTGGTGGGCACGTTTTCTTGGGTGGATTGCCAATTGTTTGTTGATGGGTGATCCATGTTTTGCTGTTTAGGGTATCTACAACACAGGTGCTAAGATAAGGCGCTAGGTTCCAATTGCTGGTCGTTTCGTAAAAATCCTGAACGTTCCCAGGATTCTAGCTGGCATTGATGCCAAGCCAGTCGTCGGGCACATGGTCTCCTTTTTCCTCACGTGATCCTTCCTAACGAGCGTAGCAGATCCTCAACCGACCGCGATAGTGCTCCAGTAGGCAGACTTCTCCATCGACGCTTCTTCCTTGGTTAAATTTTTTATAATGTTCTAAGCACCCAAAAAAGCGCCCCTCTCCCGTTGTAAATGCCCTTAGTGGGTGTAGAGATTGGTCAGTTTGCTTCTTACGTTGCTACCTTTTACATGATAACTAACATGATGCATGATTTGACCACGTGTGCATGGATGCATGATATGACCACATGTTCCGGTGCATGTAGTTGCGTCCCGCCGCTAAAATCGTAAGGTGTGGTTGTGTTGAGACTCTCGACACCGCTTCTTCTGAAATTTATGGAGTGTTTCTTTGTACATAAATATGGGTGCTCTTCGCGTGCTTCGACCTCCTGGAATTCGTGCATCAATTATTTGTTGTGCGCGTCCGCTCTAGCAAACCCGGTGTAGCGGAAGGCCGGTGTACACGACGATTCCTCCTTCGTTCCCCGCTCAAAGATCATGCCTTTGCAGTCGTAGATCAATAGTGCTACAGCGGCCCAGACGCGTATACCAGCATGGCCGCGGAGCTCGACAAGATGATCCAGGACGACCATAAGGTCGAGGGCGCAGATGATGCGCACCATCTCCGGCGACATGATGATGCACCAGAAATATCAACAGGGAGCGTCCGCCCGCAGCTCGGTGGATCTCAACACCAAGGTGACGTCCCTAGATCTCTTACATTTCATATATTTCCAGTTTTGCATGATCTATCCATGTACGCAGTCATGAGTGTAAACTACAAGTGAAGTATTTTGCCGTGTTTCTGAATCGAACTTTACAAAAAGATAAAACAAACAAACAAAACTAAATCATCCACTTTAATTGCAAGACTTAGATTAACAACATGCATATCATTAAGTCCAAACAATACAGCAGAAGGAGACGAATTAAAAAGACAAACGTGCATAATTCATTCAACGTGAATAGAAATTAACACCAAAGCTTATCAACAAAGCGTGGTGTAGTCATGTACAATCTTTTTTCTAAATTCGAATTAATCAAATAAAACAGAATGACAATGCAATGTTACGATCAGCTAGCAGATTTCATCGTGGCACATCGACGAACACAATAATGTGTATTTCCCATCTTGCAAGATGTATCATTCATGGTGATAATAAATGTATATTTTTCAAATTACTTCGACGCATGACTTTTCTTTTCGTGACTACAAACATATGTGCATAAAAGTATCTTTTTGGTCTAAATTCTCACACAAAATGAAAATGACATGACACACGTATTGTATTGATGGGCGCGGCGTGTCGCCGCGCGGGCATAGATAGTACTATGCAACGGATGTCCTGTAAAAGGCATAGATAGTACTATTCAAACGGAACCCTCAACGAGCTAGCGCCGTATCAATTGTGAAGAAGTGATAGGAAATGGAAAAAGACACAAGGTGTATACACGAATGTCGAACTCAACGAAGAAGCAGTGTCTTGAAGGGCGGCACGGCCGAAGGAGCCATGTATTCTTTCGGCTCCTCGTCGACCAGACCCATGCTCCCGCCGACGCACCACCAGCATTCTAACCCAATCCGTGGTGGGCCCCCACCACCATCCCAGCCCCACCCCGTCGGCATCCTGAACAGCAGCTCCGGCGACCCTTCTCCCTCTCCGGCTGCAGGATCTACAATAATGAACTACCCAAACTGCCCCTGTCTCCTGAATACACTTTAAGGATTTCGTGCAAGTATTGTCATATCTATGCCGTTGGATCCTAGAAATAAATGGTCCAAAATTAATTATTTTTTTGAGCAGAAAATGTATCCTTTATTGAACGTTCAAACACATAGGGATACAAATCATATCGGGCAAAGTAGTAAGCGACACATGGCGCCCAGGCGGGAGAGAAGCAGCCGCCTTAGCTAAGGCATGAGCTTCCTCATTATGCTTTATATTCTCATGCACAAACTGAATATCTTGGATAGAACGTCTTCTATGCTTGATCTCCTCCAAAAAAGCAAAATAGCGGCATGGGGCACCAATATGGATATTGGTAATCACCTCGAGGCAGTCCGATGCAACGCACACGGAATGAGCATGAAGATCCGCAGCAAGAGCAAGAGCTTCGTTACAGCCTGGGCTTCAAGTATAGTTGGGTCAAGCAAACCCTCGAATATAACTGCGGAAGCACCAAGGAACATACCCTGCCTATCCCTGCAGATCACCGCCGAAGCACCTCGATCTCCAATCTTGGAAAGGCCACCATCAACATTCATCTTGATGTCATGCTTCGTTGGCGGGAGCCAGACCGGCCGCACTGGTTGATCTCGCTGCATCAATTCCTCCCTGGGCCTTACATGCACGTCCCTGGGCGTTACATGCAGGTCCTTTGATTTTGCGTTCCGGTCCCTGGGCCGCTCCTTCCCGTCGGGGATCGCCTCCAGATCTGACAAGAATTTCTCAATGAACAAATGCGTACTTAGCGGACTTTGGTACTAATCATCATGGATAGCTCGACGTCGTGCCCACCAAATGGCCCACATTGTCATGAGAACACGCGCAAGTTCCATCGAGGGAAGAGTATCAACAAGCCACATCATCCACAACTTTGCGTCGTCAGTCCGGTTCAAGACAATGGTTTCCGTGAGATCCTCATCAGCTAGTGCCCAAACGCACCTAGCCATCTTGCAATCAAAAAGCGAGTGACGCCACGTATCCACCACCGGCTTGCATAGGGTGCACTCCGGTGTTTCAGCCATGCTTCTATTCTTGCGGACTTCTCCCGTTGGGATGGAAGTTTTAGCCAATCTCCATGCAACAATTCTAACCTTGGAAGGGACCGATGCTCCCCACAGCTTTGTCCAAGATCGACGATCAGAATCAAGGCGCGAGTGGCCGTCGTTGTGCTCTAGCCAATCCGTCCGTTGTTGCTTTGTAGAGGCCAAGAGTCTGTATGCAGACCGTATTGTGAAAACACCCCTTTTCTCATAATGCCAGGACCAAAAATCATCGCGGACTCTTGAGATTAAAGGGATGTTAAGAATTGCTTCAACGTCCATGGGGTAGAGGTGCTGCTCAAGAACAGTACTGTCCCATGTCATATTAACTGGGTCAATAAGGCCCGACACCTTGTGAGGAGGGTCCGAAGTCTTTGGGCAAACCGGCCGAAGCTTGAAATCACGTGGAATCCAATTGTCATTCCATATATTTGTGTCCTCTCCCGAACCAATCCGTTTCACAAGCCCAAGCTTCAGAGTGTCTCTTCCTTCAATTATAGAGCGCCAAACTTGTGAGGGATGATTGCCCACTTCTGCATCAAGAATGGTCGTGGAAGGATAGTAAACAACCTTTAGTATCCGGCGCACTCAAGGAGGTGGGTCCCTGTAGGAGGCGCCAGGCCTGCCTGGCCAGTAATGCCAGGTTAAAGAGCTCGATATCACGGAAACCCATTCCTCCCATAATTTTTTGTGACATGACTTCCCAAGAGACCCAGGCAGTCTTCCTTTCTCCCTTTTTTGAGCCCCATCAAAACTTGTGTAACAACCCATTGATGTGTTCACATAATACTCTGGGTGGTTTAAAACACGCCATGGAGTAGGTAGGAATAGCTTGAGCAACTGATTTAATAAGTACCTCTTTGCCACCAACAGATAATGTTTTCTCCATCCAACCTTGAATCTGTTAACAAATTATGTCTTTCAAATACTTGAAAGCACCCTCTTTGGCCCGCCCCACATCAGAAGGGAGACCAAGATATTTGTCAGAGAGCTGTTCATTCACTAGTAGAAAAGGGGGCAATGGTCCAGGCCGGGTCAGCCCATTAGTCCCGGTTCAATCCAGAACCGGGACCAATGGGGGCATTGTACCCGGTTCGTGAGCCCCGGGGGCCGGCCGGGCCTCGTGGGCCATTGGTCCCGGTTCGGCTAGACCTATTGCTTCCGGTTGGTGGGACGAACCGGGACCAATGCGCCTCGTTCCTGGCCCACCACCATTGGTCCCGGTTGGTGGATTGAACCGGGACCAAAGGCTGGCCTTTAGTCCCGGTTCGTGGAACGAATCGGGACCAATTAGTTGCTTATATCTACTCCTCGCCCGCGAGCAGAGCACTCCCAGTGCTCTGTTTTTTGTGGCCGGCGAGGGGAGAGCTTTGTGGTGCTCTAGCTCACCTGCTATGCACACGAGCTGTTCGATGGAATGCCCGAGCCACACTACTAAAGCTTTCTCCTCTCCAAGCTCGACCTCCAAGCTCCATTTTCCTCAATATTTGTCTAGATTTAGCGGTCCGTCACGTCCCGTCCCCGTCTTCACCGTCGTCGATCGCCCGCGCCGATCTCGTCGCCGGCACCACCGTGGTGAGCCTCTTGTTCTTATCTTCTTTCTGAAAGAAAAAAAATCTTACTTGTATATTTATATAGATACTTGTATAATTTTCTTACTTTTATTATTGCATCTTATATAGTGCGATGGTTTTGGTATCCGCCCCCGTCGGCCCTCGTCCTGTCTATGATTCAGATGTGGTATATATTATCTTTTCATAACTATTGGTTCATTTATTGTTTATGACAATTATGCCGACCAACGTGACATAGATTTTATTTATCTAGAAGGTTGTTGAACCAGAAATCCCAACCGACCCTATTGTCGAGAGGTTAAATTTAGTTGAAGAAGAAAACAATTTGTTGAAGGAAAAAA
This sequence comes from Triticum dicoccoides, assembly GCF_002162155.2. NCBI lineage: Eukaryota > Viridiplantae > Streptophyta > Magnoliopsida > Poales > Poaceae > Triticum > Triticum dicoccoides. The sequence goes on along the minus strand of NC_041393.1, from coordinate 629,210,119 downwards.
TTAGAAAAATTGAGGAGGAGAAGATGATATTAGAGTTGCATGTTGCAGATGTCGTCGATGATCACAAGATCAAGATGGATGCAATGCGCTTGAAGATTAAAAAGATTAGAAAATATGCCATTCATACCGAGGCTTGGTATCATTATGCCGTTGGATCAGTTGTTACATTGGTTGCGATTATGATCGCATTTGTTTTCGCATTGAAATGTTTTACATAGTTTCAGTGTATGGTTTAATTAATTTAGATGCTCGGCAGAGCTTTATGTTGTTAGATGAGAACTATGTATATACTTTGGTTTTAATGTGATGATGAACTTCTATTAATTTGGCCACTTAATTATCTATTCATGATGTTCTGTAATGATTTTTGACACACTTAATTATATATAATGCACGCAGATGAACCGACAATGGATGTACGGTTCAAGACACACCTCCGAGTACATTAAGGGCATGCATGAATTTCTCGAAGTGGCTGAGGCAAACAAGCAGAATGGTTTTATGTGTTGTCCATGCCCTATATGTAGGAATACGAAGTCTTACTCTGACCGGAAAATCCTCCACACCCACCTGCTTTACAAGGCTTTCATGCCACACGATAATGTTTGGACGAGGCACGGAGAAATAGGGGTTATGATGGAAGACGGCGAAGAAGAAGAGTACGATGACAACTATGTGCCCCCTGAATACGGTGATGCTACTGAAGATCAAGAGGAACCAGACGATGTGCACGATGATGCTGCAACGGGCGAAGCTGCTGAAGATCAAGAGGAACCAGACGATGTGCCCGATGATGATGATCTCTGTCGGGTCATTGTCGATGCAAGGACGCAATGCGAAAGTCAAAAGGAGAAGCTGAAGTTCGATCGCATGTTAGAGGACCACAAAAAAGGGTTGTACCCCAATTGCGAAGATGGCAACACAAAGCTCGGTACCGTACTGGAATTGTTGCAGTGGAAGGCAGAGAATGCTGTGCCTGACAAAAGATTTGAGAAGCTACTGAAAATATTGAAGAAGAAGCTTCCAAAGGATAACGAATTGCCCGATAGTACATACGCAGCAAAGAAGGCCGTTTTGCCTCTAGGATTGGAGGTGCAGAAGATACATGCATGCCTTAATGACTGCATCCTCTTCCGCGGTGCGTACTAGGATCTGAACGCATGCCCGGTATGCCGTGCATTACGGTATAAGATCAGACGAGATGACCCTGGTGATGTTGATGGCGAGCCCCCTAGGAAGAGGGTTCCTGCGATGGTGATGTGGTATGCTTCTATAATACCATGGTTGAAACGTCCGTTCAGAAACAGAGAGCATGCCAAGTTGATGCGATGGTATAGTGAGGACCGTAAGAAAGACGGGAAGTTGAGAGCACCCGCTGACGGGTCGCAGTGGAGAAAAATCGAGAGAAATTACTGGGATGAGTTTGCAAGTGAGCCAAGGAACGTATGGTTTGCTTTAAGCGCTGATGGCATTAATCCTTTCGGGGAGCAGAGCAGCAATCACAACACCTGGCCCATGACTCTATGTATGTATAACCTTCCTCCTTGGATGTGCATGAAGCGGAAGTTCATTATGATGCCAGTTCTCATCCAAGGCCCTAAGCAACCCGGCAACGACATTGATGTGTACCTAAGGCCATTAGTTGAAGAACTTTTACAGCTGTGGAATGGAAACGGTGTACGTACGTGGGATGAGCACAAACAGGAGGAATTTAACCTAAAGGCGTTGATGTTCGTGACCATCAATGATTGGCCCGCTCTCAGTAACCTTTCAGGACAGACAAACAGGGGATACCACGCATGCACGCACTGTTTACTTGACACCGATAGTATATACCTGGCAAGCTGCAGGAAGAATGTGTACCTGGGCCATCGTCGATTTCTTCCGACCAACCATCAATGTCGAAAGAAAGGCAAGCATTTCAAAGGCGAGGCAGATCACCGGAAGAAGCCCGCCATGCGTACCGGTGATCACGTACTTGCTATGGTCAATGATTTACACGTAATCTTTGGAAAGGGTCCCGGTGCACTAGCTGTTCCGAGTGACGCTGGGGGACACGCACCCATGTGGAAGAAGAAATCTATATTTTGGGACCTACCCTACTGGAAAGACCTAGAGGTCCGCTCTTCGGTCGACGTGATGCACGTGACGAAGAACCTTTGCGTGAATCTGCTAGGCTTCTTGGGCGTGTATGGGAAGACAAAAGATACATCTGAGGCACGGGAGGACCTACAACGTTTGCACGAAAAAGACGGCATGCCTCCAAAGTAGTATGAAGGTCCTGCCAGCTATGCTCTTACCAAAGAAGAGAAGGAAATATTCTTTGAATGCCTGCTTAGTATGAAGGTCCCGACTGGCTTCTCGTCTAATATAAAAGGAATAATAAATATGGCAGAGAAAAAGTTTCAGAACCTAAAGTCTGATGACTGCCACGTGATTATGACGCAACTGCTTCCGGTTGCATTGAGGGGGCTTCTACCGGAAAACGTCCGATTAGCCATTATGAAGCTATGTGCATTCCTCAATGCAATCTCTCAGAAGGTGATCGATCCAGAAATCATACCAAGGCTAAGGAGTGATGTGGTGCAATGTCTTGTCAGTTTCGAGCTGGTGTTCCCACCATCCTTTTTCAATATCATGACGCACGTCCTAGTTCATCCAGTTGACGAGATTGTCATTCTGGGCCCCGTATTTCTACACAATATGTACCCCTTTGAGAGGTTCATGGGAGTCCTAAAGAAATATGTCTGTAACCGCGCTAGGCCAGAAGGAAGCATCTCCATGGGCCATCAAACAGAGGATGTCATCGGGTTTTGTGTTGACTTCATTCCTGGCCTTAAGAAGATAGGTCTCCCTAAATCGCGGTATGAGGGGAGACTGACTGGAAAAGGCACGCTTGGAAGGGACTCAATAATATACAGGGACAGATATTCTTGGTCTCAAGCACACTACACAGTTCTATAGAACTCTACCTTGGTGACCCCGTATGTCGATGAACACAAGAACGGTCTGCGCTCCAAACACCCGAAGCAGTGCGACGACTGAATTACATGTGAACACATCAGGACTTTCAGCAGTTGGTTGGAAACACGTCTCAGAGGTGACAACACTGTTTGTGATGAGCTGTACTTGTTGTCCAGGGGACCATCTTTGACTGTATTGATTTGGAAAGGATACGAGATAAATGGGAATACATTTTACACGATTAACCAAGATCAAAAGAGCACCAACCAAAACAGCGGTGTCCGCTTTGATGCAACAACCGAGAGGGGAAAGGACACATATTATGGTTACATAGTGGACATATGGGAACTTGACTACGGACATGATTTTAAGGTCCCTTTGTTTAAGTGCAAATGGGTCAATCTGTCTGGAGGCGGTGTACAGGTAGACCCACAGTACGGAATGACAACAGTGGATCTGAAAAATCTTGGGTACACTGACGAACCGTTCGTCCTAGCCAATGATGTGGCACAGGTTATCTATGTGAAGGATATGTCTACCAGACCGAGAAAGAGAAAAGATAAGGAAGCGAATACATCATACGATGAGCCAAAGCGCCACATAGTTCTTTCAGGAAAAAGGGACGTCGTGGGAGTGGAGGACAAGACAGACATGTCTGAAGATTATGAAAAGTTTCATGAAATTCCTCCCTTCAAAGTCAAGGCTGACCCTAGCATCCTGATAAACGATGAAGATTATCCATGGTTACAGCGCAATAAGCAAATGACACAAGCAAAGAAAAAGTAAAGACTTTCTCCCGCAACTATTATGATGATACCATGCCAACTTTGTAACTGACGAGTATGATACCATTGTCCGTTTTGTACATGCACATGCTATGTGGGTCAATTTATGATACCATGCGAACTTTCAACTTTTTCAGAGTTCATTTGAAATGCTTTAATGTCTTATGGTTTGGCCCTCGTAATAATTAAAAATAGCAACAATAAGTATTTTGTTGTAAGTAGAAATAAAATAAAATAAATAAAGCAAGAAAGAAAACAAAAAAACAAAAAAAAAGTGTTTTCAAATTTGAAAACTAATGGCACTAACAGAAAGTTTATAATTTTCATAAACTAAAAGCAAAAAACAATTAAAAAATAAAGCAAAAAACAAAAGAAAATAAATAATGCAGAAAACAAAAGAAAAAAACAACAATAAGTATTTTGTTGTAATAGAAACAAAATAAAATAAATAAAGCAAGAAAGAAATCAAAAAAACAAAAAAAGTTTTTTC
>NC_041393.1:629198460-629204825 GCF_002162155.2 Triticum dicoccoides | reverse complement strand
CCGCGCGCGCCGCCCCTTCCCCGACCCCGCCGCCGTCGCCGCGCACGCCGCCCCTTCCCCAACCCCGTCGCCATCGCCCCGACCACACGCCGCCGCCTTCGGTCCGGCCGCCGGCACCCTTTCCTCTTATATGTATATTTTCTGTGTATATATGTATATGTTCTCTGTGTATATATCTATATGTTCTCTGTGTATATATGTATATGTTCTCTGTGTATATATGTTCATATATGCAAAAGTTAGATTTTAGAAAAACTTTATATATGCAAAAGTCGATATACCCCCTCTCTGATAGCATTTTTGTGCATTTTAGGTTAGTGTATATATATGCTGATGTATATATGCAAAAGATAGATTTTTAGAAAAAATACTATTTTTTCTGTTGATGATATGATGATGTTTTTTTTCATATATGCATTTTTTCATATATGTATTATTTTTTTAAGTTGTTAGTAGATATCGATTTTAGGTTAGTGCATTTTAGGTTAGTGTAGAGGAGAAATTTAAAGTAAAATAAGGAAAAGGAAGAAAAGAGGAAGAAGGAAGAAGGAAGAAAGAAGAAGAAAAAGAATGAGAGGAAAAAGGAAAATAAGAAGATGAAGAAGAGGAGAGGAAGAAGAGGAGAAATAAATAAGAAGAGGAAAAAAGAAGAAAAAGAAGAGGAGAAGAAGAAAGGAATAGAGGAGAAGAAGAAAAAATAGAAAAAAAATTCTATTTTTTCTTCTTCTCCTCTTTTTTTTTCTTCTTCTTCCTTCTTCCTTCTTCCTCTTTTCTTCCTTTTCCTTAATTATTTTCCTTTCTCGTGGTTGTCGCGTCGTTGTCGATATAACCCCCTCGAGATAACTTCGACATGAGGGGCGGTCGATATATATACCCCCCCCCCTCGGCCCTCTCGCTCGACCAAAACTCTCGAGGACACCCCAATCCCTAGAGAGAAAACGATGGTGGTCTCCTACCCCCTCCCGCAGCGCCCCTACCCGACAAATTAACTCTCTCGAGGCCACCCAACAAATTTACCAAGTTAAAAGACCGTTGTCGTCAAGGCCACTCCAAACCTTTGAAGCGTTGTTGTGTCGAGGCGACCCCAAACCCTAGAGAAGCAGCGTCGAGGCCACTAACATGATTCCTTATTGTGATTAGCTGGCTAGTTCTACGTTTGCCACTAATATATATATATATATATATATATATATATCCATCTGTACCATGTTTGAATAATAATTGACATGTTGTAAATATTTGCAGAAACTATGGAGCACTGCCGAGACGAAGAAACAGAAGCGATATTGAGGGACATAATCGCAAATGAAAGGGATGAAGTTGCATCATTTCTCCTCGACACCGTTGGTCAGATGGAAGAACAGGGTGAAGAAGAGGGCTATGTTCATGATGTCTTCGGCCCATTAATGCCGGTACAAGAACAGGACTATGTTCATGATGGCTCCGGTGACACAATGGAGGTACAAGAAGGAGACTGTGCTGACTGCTCCGGTGACCGAACCGAGCCCGGCCAGGTATACATATATTAGTTAAGCCCGTGCTGACTAGTTAATTGATGATTCCATTGTTTTGGTATATGTACACATATTAATTACTCTTGTCTTTCTTCCTTATAATTTCTAGCCCTTCGGATCGAGCACAACTTCGGTAAGGAGACGAGGCCCGAAGAAAAAGTTGAGCTCGGATGAAAAGTTTGAGATCATAGAAATCGCCCCCGACGGCGAACCGATTGAACCCATCCGGATAAGGAAGGCATTTTCTGCTCAGTGCGGGGTTCTTGTTAGGGAGAAGATCCCGATCAGCATCCAGCAATGGTATAAGCCTAAGGAGGAAGACCCTGAGGTGTCTTATGTCAATGATATGCAGAAGGAATATCTTTGGACTGAGCTGAAGGAAAATTTCACCCTACCGCCAGAGGAGGATCCGGAGAAGCCAGTTAAAGAGGAATTAATCAAGTCTTGTGTTCTTAAGAAGATGGCAACCCTAATGAGGAGGTGGAGGAAAGAGCTGAACCAGTTTGTCAAAAATAAAAAGACACCAGAATTCATCGGCAAATATGAGAAGATCAAAGATCACTGGCCCGCATTTGTGGCCCACAAGACATCGGAAAAGAGTAAGAAGATGTCGGAGACAAACAAGAAAAATGCTGCGAAGAAGACGCTTCACCATCGCACGGGGTCAGGTGGCTACCTGCAAGCCCGGCCTAAGTGGTCCAAGGCTGAGAATGATCTGCTTGAAAAAGGGATCGAACCAGAGACAATGAGATGGCCAGACCGTTGCCGGACTTGGTTCTTCGGGTCTGGCGGAACCTTGGACCCTGTAACAGGGTTTTGCCAGTGGACGGACGAGCAACTGGAAATACCAGTCAAGAACCTTCGACACTATATCGATGCAGCGCAGCGAGGGACGTTCCTTCCAAACAGGGAGAAGGACGAGCTCACAATAGCCCTTGGGAATCCTGAGCACCCTGGACGGACACGAGGCACGCCAGGCTCCATTCCGTGGAAGATTGGTTTTCCGGACGCAGGGGGTTACAAAACCCATGAGAGGAGGAAGAAACTGGAGCAGGACCAACTGCAGGCGCTGCACGAAAGGGTAATGGGGCTAGAGGATCGAGAAGAGGAACGAGAAGCAGCAAATCGCGGCAAACGACCTGCCGAAGCTTCCCCCGAAGCTACCCCGCCATCTCAGCAGAGAAGCAACGTGGCTTCCACCGAGCTGCTTCAACCGGAGCATGTCTTGACGGCTCCTGCCAGCTATCCCGTGGATGGTATCACGGAGTCTCAAAATTGCCACATTATGGCGCGATGGATGAATTTGAAGGTCAAGGCGGCTGTTGACCAAGTTTATCCTAGTGGACCCGGCACAACTTATCACTGCCAGCCGATTCCATAAGGATATGCTAAGGTGATGGTGGATGAAATAACGGAGGGATTTGAGGACCTCCCGCTTGAGCACCCTACCGGTGAAGGGGAGACTAGGCTGGGTTGTGCTCTGAAGACTCCATGCCTATGGAAGAAGGAGCTCATCAACCTTCTGAACTGGACGCCCCCGCCTCCTCCTCCTGCTTCGGCGAGTCAGGGCACTCCGCCTCCTCCACAGCCTCCTCCTCCGGCGAGTGACGATCAGGGCACGCGTGGCGGCGGCACTCCGCCTACTTCTCCGGCGCATGGCGGCACTCCGCCTCCTTCTCCGCCTGCGCAGGCGCTCCCGAGTAGCAAGCAGCATCCTCCTTCTCCGCCTCGCCAGCAAGGGCGGAAGAGACCCGCCGCCGCCCCGGCTGCTCCGGCGCGTCGTACTCCTTCTCCTCCGCCTCATAAGCAAGCACGAAAGAAGAGATGCCGCAGCCGCTCCGTCTGCTCCGACGTCTAGCAGCACAACCAGAGGCGGGAGGCAATACAAATACGGTCCATCATCTCTCAAGCCTCTAGAGAAGTTATCGTACGAAAGGTCCGAGGAGCAAAACGATACGATTGTGCGGACCCACGTGAAGGAGTTCTTTGAAGGGGTGAAAGCAAAGAGACATCCACCTCCGGAGGAGAAGGTAGATCTGGTGAAAGCAAAGCGCACTATCGATGCCCTGAGGAAACCACCAAAGTCTCCACCGAGAACCAACTATGAGCGCATTACTGAACAGACATATCTCCAAGCCCAGCGGTCAGGAACTACTGTCAGTGCTAAAAGGTCAAAAGAACGAGCAAAGGGGGAAAAATTGCCCAGCTCGACGAACAAGCACAGCAATCGTGCCCCCCGCTCAATGTGTCTAATGCTCCGGGGATGGTGGCCGGTTATGGCAATCTTGACGATTACCTGCCTGACGATGCACTTCCTGATTTCTTGGAGGTGGACGAACACAGATACGAGTACGGGAAGCCTCTCGTCAAAGATGAAAAATCTCTGACAATAATGATGCGAAGATTCCATAATTGGTACATGGAAACCTGCAGAGTGTCTTAGGGTAAGAATGCTTTGTATCTGCATATTAAAGAGGAGCACGATCTCGTTGCAAATGATCTGTTGACTGTTCCATTTGATGAGTTCTTCGCGTTCTTCAATCAAAAGGCCCTCGATAAACTAATGGTCTTTTGCTACTGTCTGTAAGTACTATTTCTGTCATTAAGTCTCTATATATAGCTCGGCTCTGTCATTTCATGTATTTATAATTAATTATCCTCAATATATTATGCAGATTGAAGATCGTCGAGTGCAAAAAACAAGAAATTTATGATATTGGGTTCATTAACACAAATATCATAGATGAATTTCTGGTTAAAAAGGACATCAAAGAGGCCGAGGACAACGTGCTACAATCATTGATAAAAAATCAAAACAAAGATACCATACTCTTTCCTTACAACGGCAAGTGAGTGTTACTGTCATGTGCATATTCGGTTTCCCTTATTACTCGAGCGAGGTTATAGTAATGTAATTGATGAGTTATGCATGCGTGCGCAGGTTCCACTATATTCTTCTGGAGATTAAGCTTGAGCGTGGACTAGTAACTGTCTTAGACTCGAGATGGAAAGATCCCAAATCCTATGCGGACATGACTGAAATGCTCAGCAAGTAAGTTCAATCGATCATTATCGCACCATATCGGCAACTTTTTGTTCATTTTCTGATATCTCAAGTAATCATAATTATTTTCTTTGTCTTGCAGGGTTTGGAAACAGTTCACCGCAGAAGCTTCAAGACTGTCGAAGGAGCTGCGATATATATACCCGAAAGTAAGTACTACTGGCTAGCTAGTTGCGCGCATCTCCTGTTGATTCTATAGCTATACTTTCATCAATGCCATTTATAATGCTTCATTATCAGTTTGATTGACCTCTATTTCTCGTAAAGTGCTTGTGGCAGGAAGAAGGGAATGATTTCTATGGATACTGCGTGTGCGAGTTCATCCACAACGCGACTTTGAAAACCAAGCGAGGCTACTCTCAAAGACAATATGAAGTGCGTAAGCAATAATATTCACAATTTCATTTTATTACACCATCATTTCTGTTGAGTTTCATTCATATATATGTATTAATTAACCCCCTTCTTCAAATTAGACGTGGCAGATGCAGAATGAACTCCTAGAACCAGACCGCATAAAAGCAATTCAAGAGGAATTGGCTTGATTCTTTCTTGACCATGTCATCAATAAAGCCGGAGAATACCATGTGGAAATTGATTTCAATTGCTAGGGGATTGTAATTATAAGAGATCTTATACATATTGTACATGCATGTATGTAGCCAGTAGCGTCAGATACTTGTTGTTCGACCAATCTCTCGGAGAAGGAGAGAGGTCGATCGATCAGTTCTCTCAGTATGCATGAACTTCTGTACTGAATGGTTCTCTCGATCACTTATGTATATATAGTACGTAGAGTCGACCAAGCACGGACATAAGAGAGGGCACTTCTCTCTATTAATTAGCTAGCTAACACAATATATGAAACACGCAAATTAACCCCCCAAAACCCCCCAATCCCCCCCCCCTCCTTTCAAAAACAAAAACAAAAACCCCAACCAATGGAATGCTGACGCGTGGATGCTTTTTGGTCCCGGTTGGTGCCACCAACCGGGACCAAAGGACCCCTGACTGGGCTCAGCGCACAGGGCCACGTGGAGGCACATTGGTCCCGGTTCTTGTTTGAACCGGGACTAATGGGTGGAGGTATTAGTAACGGCCCATTAGTCCCGGTTCATGAACCGGGACTAAAGGCCCTTACGAACCGGGACTATTAGGTGTTTTTCTACTAGTGATTCTGAACATCCAAAACTTGCTTGATTTCCTGTCTCAAAGATTCAGCACAGCCCTTGCTAAAGAAAACGGAGGATTTATCTTTATTTATACGCTGACCCGAGGCAGAGCAATACCATTGCAAAAGATCATCCACTCATTTTGCCATCTCCTGTGTAGCAGTAAAGAAAAGAAGGTTGTCATCTGCAAAAAGAAGATTGTTTACCTCCGGTCACTACTAGGAAAATGCTTATAGGTAGACATTTAGCAGTAGCGTTGGTTAGATACCCACCGCTACTGCTATTTAGCAGTAGCACCGACCAGCACAAGCGCTACAAGTGCACGTTAGCAGTAGCGCTGGATTTCACAGCAAGCACTACTACTAATGGGCCACGCTCTCGGGCCCCGTTGCGGCTTTAGCTATAGCGCTGGGCCGCCTACCCCGCGCTGCCGCTAAGCCCACCTCTCCTCTCTCTGCTTCCCCCCGCGCCGGCCCACGCACCACGCCTCCCCTCACTCACACTCACACGCTCACACCATATCGAATCCGGCCCAGTCGCCCCTCGATCCGTCCGTTGCCCCCGCGTCCTACTTCGGCCGCCCTCCCCGGCGCCGGCCCTCCTCCCCTGTCGGCG
>NC_041393.1:629188402-629198226 GCF_002162155.2 Triticum dicoccoides | reverse complement strand
CCGCCTATCGCCCCCCCGCGTCGGCCCTCCTCCATCGAGAGGTATACTCCTCCCTCCTTCCTCCTCCTCCCTCCCTCCCTAGTTATAGTTACTAGAGAGTAGTTAATTTTAGGTGTTTTAGTTGAATTTTTAGGTGTTTTAGTTAAATAATGTAGGTGCTTTAGTTGAATTTTTAGGTGTTTTAGTTAAATTTGTTGGTGTTTTAGTTAAAATGGTAGGTTTAGTTGAATTTGTTTTAGGTGTTTTAGAATAATGTAGGTGTTCTTAGAATAATGTTGAATTTGTTTTAGGTGTTTTAGTTGTTTTAGATGTTTTAGTTGTTTTAGGTGTAGTTAATAGAATTTTAGGTGGTTTAGTTGTTTTAGGTGTGGTTAACAGAATTTTAGGTGTTTTAGTTGTTTTAGGTGTAGTTAACAGAATTCTAGGTATTTTTTTAGTTAAAGCAATTGTTGTTATTTTTTTAGTTAAAGCAATTTTTCCTTTTTTATGCAAATTTGCAGTGGACATGTCATATTTTGAACATGTCACATTTTGGACATGTCATATTTTTCCGAGTGGCCTATGTTTTGCCAGAAATGTTGATTCGTTTACGTTCTAGCAAATTTCAGGCGCTCAATTGGTCCTGTTTTTAGCAAAGGTCATGTCAAATTTTGCTAAGTGTTTATTAATTTTGTTTTCATAATTAAGCATTTTGTTCTCAACGTCGATGATGCCTATCCCGCATCCTCGTCGTCGACTCGGCGGAGGACTCTTGCATGAGCCGAGGGGCCATGTCCGGGACTGGGCTCCGCCGGGCTGGTACTGAGTTGTGCTACCTTCTGGTGAGTGCAGCTTAGTGAGGAGCCAGCTCGTCGTCGACCCGGAGCTTCTTTGGTGGCGGTCACGTGGGCCTGCATCGGTGGAGAGGCTTCAGTCCCCCGCGCAGGTGGTTCAACACCGTGTCACAGAGGAGAATGCGCACGTCCAGCGCTACTTGGTTGTGTTGGCGAACGGCCGGTTCTCCAATACCTGGCAGATTATTTGGGGATCTCACCGGAGCTATGATCCGGTGATGGTTCCTTCTCTTTGGGTGTCCACCGCGGCCCACTGAACTTAGAGGAGCTATTATTCGAGATGTATTGGTCTTATTATATGATGATCTTTGCTACAAACTACTATATATGTATTCGATGATGGATTATTAATTACCTATTAGTTATTTGCTTATTGAATGCAAAAGATGAGCGTGGTTCGTGCTACAAACTACTACATATGTATTCATGATGGATTATTAATTACCTATTAGGAAATATCTGATGACGAAAGGGAATTCGCTATGTGCGATTACTGCGAAGATAAGTGCGGTATGTGCGTCAGGCCTCACCTGGTAGAAGGTCGACGCTTCAGCATCAAGCTCCAAGAGACCTTCGATGTTGATACGGTACGCAGCGATACGGTATGTGCGACAGGCCTCACCTGGTAGAAGTTTTTTATGTTATTTTTGCACGACTTCTCTACTTCTTCAATGTGTAATTTCTGTCTTTTATGATTCGACTAGCTTATCCCATGCCATGCAAGACACTATGTCTTGGAGAAGATGGGTTTTGAAGATCATGAAAGCACGGAAACAAAGATAATTCAACTAAGGACCCATCATGGTTATGATTTTGCTGTAAAACTATACAATTCTGTGAACTCATCCAATTTTGGTTGCCCGAATTGGGAAGCTCTTTCCAAGGCGTATGATTTTCATGAGGTTATGCTTCTCACCTTCGATCTTCGTGATCCTGACATCGACAAAAATGATATGACCATTTGGGTCCTTGTTGACACGCTTCCAGTTCTACCGCTGTGTGAGTTTCTTAAACATATTTACTAAGTAATTTATATTGTTAATTTCAAAATATTTGACAGCTTATTTCCATTGACAGCTTATTTTCATTCTTCAAAAAATGTACGGAAGATGGTAGACAGAACCTACTACTACAATGATGAAGCACAATTAACTTATAAGGAGAAAGATGGTCTTATCACTTTTTTTACTGATCTTGAAAATTACAATAGCTATTATCGAATTCCTCAAAATTATGGTCCATATGTGCCACTAGTGCACGTGGTGTGCTACGGTAACATCAATGGAGATATCATGGTAAGATTTTTCTACTCTTACGACATCCGTGCATCTTTGAACATTGCTAACTACATTGCTAACTACAAAGTTATTACTATGTTTTTGAACAGAAAATCCCGATGGATTGTGTGCCTCATCTGATGTTGCTAGGAGGTCGCGTTGAAGTTATGAGCTTACGGCCACCACGGCCAGGTCAGCCACAGTATCCACATCATTCCTGTCCATACCAGATTTCTAAAAGCGAGGAAGCCATGATAATAAATGATTGGAAAAAATGTTTCAACCATCGTAAAGAGCTACTTGGAAGCAACACTGTGCATAGGCCAAGACTTGGAGACAGGATGATCTCCGTTCTTCATTATGGAGAGTTCAGTTTCCTTAATGAAGAGTCAATGCCTATCTTGTTTTATGATATTTTACCTAAGAGAGGGTAGAGTAGGTCCTATGAGAGGAGTAGGCCTAGGTAGAATGTGTTATTATGTGCTATAATGTGTTAGAGTTGATTAGGAGGATGAGGAGTTGTGATTATGACTAGTGACCAACTTGTTATATATATGATGTCTCATTGACGAACATTGTTTGGTGGTGATGACTACTGGTAATGAATATGCTATTTAAACAGACTAGTTCATGATGAGTTGTTATTGTATAAAAGATACATCTATTTAAACATGTACAACGCCAAAATATTAAAAAGAAAACATAAATGTTAGCAGTAGCGCTGGCCTAAAAACGCGCTACTAGTAGTTGAACTTACCAGTAGCGCTGGTCTAGAAACACGCTACTGCTAGAAAATAGCTGTAGCGTCGTAGCAGTAGCGCTGGTACCCGCGCTACTGGTAGCACAAAAACAAGCGCTACTGGTAAGCTTTTCTCTAGTAGTGGGTGCACCTTCTGCCATCGTAATGCCATGTATCCTCTCCATCGAAAGCATCGATTTCAATAGATATGAAAGGCCCTCGGCCGCCAATAGGAAGAGATATGGAGATACGGGATCCCCTGCCTCAAACCGTGCAATGGTGTGAAGTCTTCTTGTTTCCCTCCATTGATAACAGAAAAAGATACTGAAGAAACACACCGCATCACAGTCTCTGTGAACTTAGAGCTGATTCCCAATTTCAACATAACCTTCTCTAGATAATTCCACTCCAACCGATCATAGGTTTTCATCATATCAAGTTTCAGAGCACACACTACAAAAAAAATACACTTCCGTGATGATACGTGTTTGTCACAGTAGGTCGCGTTTTTTGTCATGCATGTACATCCATGACAAATTTATGACAGAATCAAGATAGTCATACTTGTGTTGTCGTAGAAGTGTTCCATGACATTACCAAAATTATCATCACGGAAGTGTCCACTTCCATGACGATAAATCGCGCGTCACAGAAGTGCTTTCGTCAAGGGTGACCGACACGTGGCATCCATCGTAACGGAACGCCGTTAAGCTATCGGGTCGGGTTTTGGATCCGATAACCCGTTAACAGCCCCGACCAATGGGGATTTTCCACGTGTAAAATCATCATTGGCTAGAGGAAACACGTGTCGGCTCACCGTTGGGACAGATGTCATCCGCTCATTGGACCGAAGGTGCCTATGATACGACGACACGTGGCACGACCCAACAGAGGCCCATTCCTGTGAAAAGGCCGGCCTGTTTGACATGGTCAAAAAGTGGCGGGCCGACCCATGGAAAGCCGGTTAACGGCCTATTCGCATATAGCCCATTTATAGCCTGCTAACCCAGGGCCCGTTACGCCCTATCCGAATTAGGCCCAGTAGCGTCATCTAGGCCATCCAATATGATTCAGCCCGTTTTAACTTCCGGCCCATGTGTGGCCCATTACTTCTTTCGGCCCATATGAGGACCTTTGTAACTCTTGGCCCATTAACGGCCCGTGGTGAAACTGACCCGTAATGAACAGTGTATCACTTTATACCTATTAACGGCCCGTTATTGCATTGGGCTGTTTCCAGCCCAAGTTATCTTTCGGCCTTCTTAGGGCCCATTAATTCTTGGGCTCACTTGCAGCATTCGGTTACATATGGCCCGTTACTGTCATTTTCTGCTTGTGGGCCAAATTTAGCCCGTCGTTACAGTCGGCCCGTTTGCGGACCGTTAATACGTTGGGCCGCTTTCATGTCAAAAAAACCATTGGGTTGTTTTCATAGAGTTATCAAATACGACCTATTAATGGCCCGTTATGGTCCATGAATAGTACGGCCCATGATTGGCGAAATGATGATACGCCCCGTAGAAGGCCCATGGATCCTACGGCCCGTATGAGGCCCATGGATAGTACGGCCCGTAGAAGGCCCATGGATCGTAGGGCCTGTAGAAGGCCCATGGACACTACGACCCGTAGAAGGCCCATTGATCCCTAAGGCCCGTATAGAAGGCCGATGGATCCTACGGCCCGTATAGAAGACCAATGGTCCTATGGCCGAACGAAGGCCCATGATCATACAACCTGCAGGAGGTCCATGGTTACAACAGTCCATGTGTTGCATGATTATTTTGGCCTTGTTACCAAAAATAGGCTATTGTGGCCACTAGAAAACACAGAAAAAGAACTGCCGTGACTACAAGCAAACAACTAAACAAGACAATAAGGAAATAAATAAGCAAGCAATTAAGGCTAGCCTATTACCGCTATTACACATATTACATCCACTGGGCATCAAAGTTCGCCACCAGTGCAAATATAGGGAACAAAGCAGCATATTACATACACTGGCCGTCAAAATTGGCCACCAGTGCAAATAAACACGGCAGCAAAACAAGAGCATAACTGAAATAACTTCAGAAGAGCTCAAGAAATGTTATCCTGGGTATCCACCATGCTGGCAATAAGCTTAGCAAGCTGATTAGCTTTGTCCTATTTGGCGCTAAAATCCTCCAACGCTTGCTGTTGCACCAGAAAGTATGCATCTGAATGCTCCAGGGACTTCCGCAGTCCTTCCGCTTCTTGTCGCAGCACAACTGATCGATGTCTTTCAGCTTGTAGTTGAGACTCAAGAAACCGAACTGATTCAGACAGTGAGTTTGAATAGCTTGTGCAAGCGGTAGTGGCCAATAACTCGAACACTAAACCAAGACAGGACTTTGGGGTTGTCTCGCTGTCTTCAAGATAGTCTTCCTTAGCTGTTTTATCAGCTTTGTTGGAGACCAACAAGGATGTGTCACTATCCTGAACCTTATCTGCATTACTTCCTTTACCATTGCTTAATAAGGCACTCTTCCCCAATATTCTGTCAGCATTCTAAAAGAAGAAACAAGAAGACACATAACAAGTTTAGCATGTACTAGTATATGAAACTCATTTCGGTGAACCAGTTCATTAGTAAGGTGGACAGGATTAAACTACCAAGTCTTCTATTGACAAGTACTAGTACATAATAAAAGCATCAAACAAACATATATCTATGTCCTATGGTTACTGCATTGTCTTGCCAAATCAAAATAGAGACACGGTACAAATCATATCAGTTCAAGACAAAGCAGCAGTGAAAGAATACAAAGCGTGGGAAACTACACGGCACAACATGATTTCAGATGGGTACCACGGGTCTACATGTACAACAACACTATTGGCTCTATTGTGATGCTAGTAATGTGCATGATATGAAAGTTAATTGTATACACAATTGAAATTGAAATCAAAAGAGCTATTGATAAGAGCAAACCTGTTAAAGAAACATGCGTGAACATACCTGCTGTTCCATTGGAGTTTCGATTGGATCCTTCAATTTAAAAATAAGTTTGTATCAGTAAATACAGTGATACAAGAGCAAAGCAATCATAGTTAAAAAGGCACGCCTAAGAGAGCGCTTAAGCGCGCCTAGGCTCTAGGCGTTGGCACAACGCATTGCGCATAACTATGCTTAATCTGTGCATAACTGCGCATAAGCACGCGCTTTGGTCAGTAAAGTGCAAGGCGGTGGCAAAATGCACAATTAACGCCTAGCGCTTTTTTGAACTATGATAGCAATGGAATCTTAAATTAGAACAGTTGTTCTTCAGGTTTAGGCACTTGTTCTACATGAACAGAGTACAGTAAGATGCAAGAATATAATACTTAAAAATAGAAAATAAGCTCATAGAACTTACCACATTCTTGGTTCGGGACCAGTACAGAACAAGGCGTTCCCAGTCATCGTCCAATAAATGTGTCTCAGGAGAACGTAAGGTAATTTGATGAGTTTCTTTGCCGGTGAAGTACGTTTTCTTCAGGTAATTCTGATACTGCCACCAAGCATTCTTGAAGATAGCAGAGGTATTAGCACAGGTTATCTCATCCTGAGTTTCCAAATCGGTTCTTCTCTATAGAGAAAAATGGGAAAATTTGTTGTATTATAACCATCATGGAGGTAGGATGTATGGGACGAAGCAAAGTAATTGCCATGAATAACATTACTTACACATAACTCCTGGAAAAACACCTGCAACTGGCATTTTCCTTCATCTTCAGTATAATATTTCCAAGATGGGAAGATACGCACGATTTAACAACATCAAATGCGATAGATGATAAACTACGACTGGCTGGTTGTGCTTCCTCCACAGGAATAGGCGTACTAACTGGTGGAGTTGGGGTTCGCCGTGATAGTATTGGCACTTTGGGCACTGGAGCTGCCTTACTAACTGCTCTTGTTTGGGAGCTCTGTGGTGGAGATGGTGCTGTGTCAACAGGAACTGGGTTACTATCGAATGGGGTTGGGGTTAGATTGGGTGAAGCTGGTTCTCTGTCCATCGCAGTAGGGGTACAATCTGCGAGAGTTTGGGTTATATGTGGTAGGGCTGGTTCTTGTGCATGTACAACAGGGGTGCTATCTCCACCAAGAGGTAGCACTATTTTATTTGAAGACCGTGTTTTTATTCCGCTAGATACTGGCATCACCCACTCTAATTCAAATGGCTGATAAACAGGAAACATAGTTGAATGTACAGACATTGTATGAGAGACAGATGCAATAGATAGTGTGGAAAAAAGAGGGCATGAAACAGTTGACATGTATATTGTTTAACTAAAATGGATAGCATGACATAATTTCACATATATGATGTCTATCTAAACTGGATAGGATAGCATAACATAATTCAAAGATATGATGAATAACTAAACAGGATCGCATGACATAATTCACCTACATATTATTTAAGTAATCAGGATCGCATCATTTAATTCACATATGTGATTTATATGCTAAACAGAGGGCATTCGATATGATGTCTAAACTAAGAACATGGTGTTGAATATTGTGTATATGATGTCTAAACTATGCAATGCAAGACACCGTATGCATGATATGAGCAGTACAACCGTGCCAAGTTAGAGCATACACCTCGGTAGGGGAATAGGACTGGTCATCTGTCTCTGAATCCATCTCTGAGGAGTTATCGGGACCCAACAAGAGATCTGCTTCGACAGATAGCACTGTCTGCTCTGAAGGCCTTATTTTCACTCCAGATTTTTCCATCTCCCACCCAAATGGCTGATTCATAAGAAGAGTAGTTTAATGTACAAACATTGTCGACAAATGGAAATGTAATGAAGAAAAGGATGGGCAAGATATCATTCAAATATATGATGCCTAGTTAAACAGGATGGCATTGCACATTTCACATATATTATGGCTGCCTAAACGACATCAGACTGCATAATTCCCATATATGATATAGAAAATAAACAGGTGGCATTACAGAACATGTCTAAACTAAGCAGATGACATATATGATGTCAAAAGTAGGCACTTCAAGGCAACATATGCATGATATGACTAACATCATCATGCCAAGGTAGAGCAAACACCTTGGGGTGTAAATAGGAGTGGTCAGCGGCGTCTGAATCCGCCTCAAAATAGATATCTTCCTCTGGATTACAATCTAGAGATGGGTGGGAAGGGTTTGCCATTGAACCCACCATGGAGCGATGTATCATGACATTGTATTGCCGCGCAAAACTCTTCTCTTTTTCTCTACATGTTCAGCATGACTGTGTACAATATCTGACATGCATACGAAAAAATATGGTGAGATTATGTAAGGGGAGCATGCAGAAATTTAGAGTGATGGTAACAACCAGTGGATGGATCCAAAAATAATGATAGCAGGCTGATGATTGCTTTAAATTAATAAAAAGACAGATGATGATTGCTTTACTATTTGATTCCCACCCAAGATGAACAACATAGGCATACCCTAGGTGAACCAGATATTAGACAGACATACTATTCATTGCTGCCTCGGTATGTGCCCCACAACTAATTTAGAACTCAAGTTTGAACATTAATTTGGACCTGAGTTGGGAGTCCAAGAGCTGAACAGGATGATAAAGTAGCAGGTAAGTTTAAGCAATGCATAACATAAGCAGAAACAAAAGAGTGTGACCTCTCTTGTGGACCCGTGTACTCCTCAGGTTCATCTGCTGAGTCGATGATGGTGATGCCGTTGGGGTGGGTGCCAGCGGTAGGGAAGGAGATCTGAGGCGGCGAAAGACGGTCAGGAGTCGTGATGTCTGGTTTGGTGGATGCTTCTGTCGATGGAGCAGCTCAGGTGAGGTGGACGACATCACGGCAGGAGCAGGACAAACCACACAAAGTTCCCTTCGACACGTACCTGTAACTGAAGTAATTCTGTAAGGGCTCATTTGGCTTGCATGATTCTTCAAATGCAGGGATAGGAAAAATACCGGAATAGGATAGGAAAATGCACATGGTAAACAGAGCATTTGTAAACACAGGATTTCTGTCAACTTGGGTGTTTGGTTTACAGGAATTGGAAGAGCAGAGGAATGCAAAGAAACATGGCCAAAATAAAGAGAAACCATATGAAAGTGTGTATAGTTAGAATGTTATTCTGGCACTAATGCACTTGGTCTTGTTTTCATGCATAGGATTTTGAAAAGTAGGTCCAGGTGGATGTTTTGCTTCATTCCTTTCAACAAAATGCATAAATAATTAAATAGTAGAGTGCCATTGGAAAATTCCCTATTGCTATGTTTTTTCGTTGAACCAAAATAGCCCTTATGGATCGACGTGAATGTATAGTAATAAGTGATGCAACAAGTTTACAACCTATTTGTCGCCTAAGCATCATTGGGTTGGTCGCTGAAGTAGTTGAGGCAGAGGTGGTTGTCAGAAGGTGGAGAGGAAGATCTGAGGAATCTGTAGACGGCGTCCAAGGCACTGCTCTGTTGTGATGGATCGTTCTGTCGTTGGAGCAGCTCCGGTAAGCCGTAAGACGTCAAGGCTGAAGCAGCACAAGACAGACATCGTCAATCTCAAGTGGGATTCTAATAGCATCTCCAATAGATGATGTAAAATGGATGTAAAATTAATATCACCAAAAACCACCTGACTACAACATATGAGGTAAAAATTGTTGACTCTAAACTTAACTGTCGAAACTGAAATTTACCGTGGAATCTGAATGCTACTGTCGAAACTGAACGCAATGGTTGCAGAGAGGCACTTGACATGTAGTTTAGGGAGGGCCTGCAGTTCATCTTCAACCTGCACCCTCCTGAGCAGCCAGCCACCACCGGCCGAACCGCCGGCCCCAGCGCCGCCTCGCCGCCCCGAAACAACTCGCCACCGCTGCCCCAGCCAGCCCTCTAGGCCCCCCGCCCCACCCTGAACCCTTAGATAGATAGTGGGGTACCTCTCCGGCGAGCCCCCGTCCCTGCTGCAGGTGGTTCTTCCTTAACTCT
>NC_041393.1:629162342-629188039 GCF_002162155.2 Triticum dicoccoides | reverse complement strand
GATTCAGTCGACTGAAGTTTGGCTTAATCGGAGCAGAGCATCAGCAAGAGCGAGGGGGAGAGCAGGAGCAGCAGCTGGGCAAGCGAGCGATCGAGCGAGAGCCGGAGTAGCAGCAGCGCGAACGACCGAGCGAGAGACGGAGCAGCAGCAGCCGATCCGGCTGGAATGGACGCCGCCGCCGAAGGTGCCTCGCACTGGGGGAGAGCCGCCGTGGAGATGTCGCCCGCGGCGCCGACTTCAAGGTAGCCGCTCCATGAGGGTGCGGGATGGAGCACCGTCGGCGCCGGGAGGTCGAGTTAAGGAGAAGGTGCGATGCGATGAGTGTACAACCTCTTTGGTGGTGCCGAGTAGGCCTCGGCTTCGTCCGAGGAGTCGGTGAGGATGCTCCGGTTCTGGTGAAGCAGGTTAAGGTGGTGCTGTGGGGATGGAGTAGCCGCGATAGATGAGGCGATCGTCGGAGCAGCTCCTGGGAGGTGGAGGACGGCGCGGCTGAACCGGCTGGACGGCGAGATGGACGAAGAATCCTCATCTGGGGAGGTGGACGTGGGACATCGACCTATTGCGGTGGACGATGTCGTCGGGGAAGAGGCTTTGGCTGGGCAGCGGTGACATGGCGGACGGAGGAGGGTGGGGTTTCGCGGCTGGAGTGGAGAGGTTATGGCGGCCTGGGATTTCGAATGGCGAAAAGAGGACGTTGGGAGGGGGTGAAGAATGACTTAGGGGCGCGCTTGTCCAAAATGTAGGGTGTGTTACAAAAGTACCCCCCACCAATTTGAACTAGCTGCCCTTTCGGCTCAGGGTTAGAAGGGGGATTTCGCGTGTCGGGATTTGGCAGCTAGATGGAGTTTTCGCGCGCGTTGTAATTTCGGGATAGCAAGGCGCGGGTTGTGAAGGCACCAGTTTTGGGAGCACGCTATCTGAATTTTCGGGATATAACAAGACGCGGGTTGAATTTTAGGGACAAGCCTAACGTGTAGTAATATTGTACTTGTACGTACCAAATCAATTCGCACTTCCCTCAACCAAAAAGAAAACGAAAAAAATAAAACTATTCACACCACACAAAGAGAGAGTCTTGCCCCGTTTTACTATACAAATGCTATTCAAAGCTACTCCTCCTTCCATCTATATAGGGCCTAATGCGTTTTTTGATGCTAACTTTGACCAAATATTAGAGCAATGATATATGACATGCAACTTACACAAAGCACACCGTTAACTTCGTCTGTGAAAGGTTCTTTCAATGATATAATTTTCACATTGTACATGTCATGTACTATTAATCTTGTGAATAGTCAAAGGTGGTCTTAAAAATCTCATTACGCCCTATATAGATGGAAGGAGGCAGTATGAATCCATGTTATGTCCGATTAAAAAATTTCGCTTGCTGTATAATACATGTAACCTACTCATACCAACATTTTAGTGCATTCCAAATGTCTATACTACCACTGCAATTCGAACTAAATTTGAATTTGTTTCTCTATTTCAATAAGAATCTACAATCATGATTGTTGCCAACTTCAACCATCATAGTTTCCTTGCTATCCGCCAGATATAAATCGGACGGCCTATAATGCAGGATGGCAGACACACCATCATCAACAACTCCGTTTTTTATAAGAGTAGAGATAAAATATATTAAATGTAGTATAACATGTTCATAAACACACCATGTGTATCACCGTTATATATATTCACACATGCGTCGGTTTAAAACACTATGATAAATTCTTCAAATATCCGAATTCACTTTTTATAATGAAGTATATATGATCTCTATTCGTCTTTTAGACCCACACAACCCTCTTATCTTTGTAGCTAGCGCTAACTTTCTCTTATGCATGCACACGCCCGCATCCCTCTCACCCTCCCTCAGCATTCTCTAGCTCCATCGCACAAATTCGTCTTTTCACTTTAGGTCGTTCACCCACGGTGTGTGTAGGCCCCCCAGCTCCTTCTTTACGGCACACATCGATCGATATGCCTCTCTAGCCAGGTGTGCCTAGCACAAACACAAGCTTCCCCTCTTCTCTTGTCACCGTCCATGCCTCACTCCCACCACTCTTTTCATCATTCTCGTACTCGCACACTCCTCCCCGCTCGATATAGTATGCGTCTCGTACCACCTCCTACATGCATTCCTCTATCTCTATCCTTCTCCTCGTGCCTCGTTTGCTTCTAACACACACATGCATGTATACTGATCGATCTCCCAACATATACCTGGATCGACTTTAACTACCTCCCCCCCCATCGATCGGCGTACCTCACAAGTTATGTCTCTCCTTTCTCTAACAAAGGGCGATTGATCTTCCTATGTAGTTATGTCTGCTTACCACAGCCGCATCGTCCCCCCTCATCATTCGTGCATTCCTCCTGACCCGTCTCTCACACGCACGTGCACAGTCAACAAGCAGCCATCTCCTCTCTTATTGATATTGCGGGCATGCCCTCCGTTTGTCTAGCAAGCCTATCCCACCATTTGTTAGAAGCAACTCCACTACCACCCCCTCCAACACTCTAGCTCTATCTCTCTCCCAACCTTATTCCTCTCCTGCACATATGCATGGATGCCGATCGATCTCCCTTAATACATGAGGCAGATCGATCTCCTTAATACACGAGGTAGGCCTCTCTCCTCCTCCACACATATACCAGCCATTGTACCTCTATAGTTAATTGGGCCTCCCTCTTCCCTCACCACACACCGATAGTCGAGCGCTGCAGGTAGGTATCCATGCCACAGAGACAAACTGCACATGTCCCCTCTCACGTTCCAGTAGGCCAGCCACTCTATATCTATGACATGGGCACACACAAATTCGATGGCACTTTTTATCGATCGCGCGCGCGCACACATACACACACATCATCCCTCTTTTCGATTCTATGGACACCTCAAGCCGGTGATACCTCCACTCTCTTCTCGTGGATCGCCCCCTCTAAATATATGTTATACCAGGACTCTATTTCACACACATTGCATATGTTACATTTTTTGATTGAACCCCCCCCCCCCAAAAAAAAACTCTCAAGAACCCACACACTATATCTCTCTAGGTTTGTATCTCTCTCACACAACCCCACGTAGGTGGTGTACGTATACAAGAAGAGAATAGGTGCACCGTGCACGTACTCACGCTTCGTGCCCAGCCACACCCGCGCGGGTACACGGTGGAGCTCATTTCTTTACGAAATGGCAGCCCACGTGCTAATTTGAACGCCTATAGCGGTTGTTTACCTAGGGAGGTCATGTACCACGCCTGCACGAAACAAACTTCGACTTGACGCGTTGCCGCCTTATTTTTAAATAAAGTTATAGCGCTCAATGGCACGTACACAGAATATAAAACATTTTTTATGGAGAAAAAGGTAGTCCGCTCACTATATACAATGGAGCCTTGCGTGCCTGGTTTGTCGCTCTTCAGAGTATATCACACAAGGCTGTGGTGGCCTCTCTCTCTCACCGTTGGTCACTGATCCGGACGCATCCCGTCCGCCGGGGGAAAGGGAGGAAGTGCATCGTTTCTCCGTTCGACGGTGCTGAGGCAGCACGTCCCGATCTGTGGTACACGCTGTTCTCTCTGACCAAGCTCCGGCGCGGCAGGGCCTACGCCACCTGCTCGCAGATTCTGCCCGCCGCCGCTCACCTAGTTACATCCCGACAACCAACAGGTATCCCCTCCGGTCTTGCTCCACTGCCCGTCTTCCCACGTTGCTGCATGTGGATCTTCCATAGTTCTTTGCCCAAAACGTAGCTCGTCTAGCGTACTTTCCATATTGCATTCTCGTCCTCCCACCATTTTAGACAAACACAACCGTGTTGTTATCTTCCCTTAGGGCAAGGAATATGCTTCTTTTTTGTCGTCGCTTGTGTCATCAACTGTTATTGGCCAGTAATTGTTTCCTTTGTACCTCTTTTTTGCAAATAGGGCTATCCATTTCACCTCGTTGCTATTGCGACCTTTTAGTGAACTGCACAAATCACTTTTTTCTTAAGAGTGTTTTGTGCAGTTGTACTAAAATGTCACACGGGCAACGTCTCTGCATTTCAGTGCGACTGCACAAAGGGAGATTGGTTTTGCTCTATCCTCCTCATCCAACTCCGAGCCTAATCTTCTCCAACTAGTTAGTCTTAAGAGAGACTACAAAGGTGACCGGCTTCTATTTGTGTGTTTATTGTTTCATCAGCAGTCCTCTATTATCGTCATCACACTTAATATCTTTGGAACAGGGACGCTCAGCTCTATTTTAGTGGAACTGCACAAAATGATCGGAATGTTGCATGCTCCAGACAGCTACTTTTAATTTTAATTTAACACCTTCTCACAGCTCTGTTTTCAGTTGTGATGTAATTATTAACTCTGATCTGCTAATAGTTGACATGCATTAGCAAGGGAGTTAGTTTTTTATTGTTTCTGAAAGAGCATCGATGGCAAGACACGCGAAACAAAAGCTGAAAGCTCACACCATTGTACAATTTCATGTTGCTGGAAAATTATTTGTATAGTACGTCAATTATGTAAACAAATGATGGAAGCTTGATAGCATTGTCAGAAGCCTCTTCATCATCCGGGTCCATCTGCCATGCACAAAATTATACTCCTTCGTTCCTAAATATTTATCTTTTTACAAATTTCAAACGGGCATATTTTAGAGTGTAGATTCACACATTTTGCATCGTATGTGCACTCCCTCCGTTCCTAAATATTCTATTCGTCTTTCTAGAGATTTCAACAAGTGACTACATACGGAGCAAAATGAGTGAATCTACACTCTTAAATATGTCTATATACATCCGTATGTGCCAGTCCATTTGAAATCTCTAAAAAGACAAATATTTGAGTAGTCACTCATTGAAACCTCTAGAAAGACAAATACTCTGGAGTATATTTAAGAACCTAGGGGGTAGTGCACAACCGCATGGGAGACTCAACCCGATCGTTGCACCGCATTAATAGTGAGTAATGAGAAGTCAAATCATAAGCCCCACCTTTCCCACTGTAAGTTGCTCTGAAGAAGCAACCATCAATACGCTCTTCTTTGAATCAGCTCATACTACTCCATCCGTCACTATTTATACAGCGCGCTTCAGAAAAAAGAAAACAAATCTGTGGGACCAAGGCGACTAGCGATCGGCCTGAAAAATAGCATTGGTAGTTATAGCACGACGTCTATTACAAGAGGAATAATGCGTACACACATGCATGCAGTGCTTCCACCCCGGGTACACACATGCATGCACATACTCCACTCCGTAGTAGTACAGAGTACATGGAGAGAAAATTGTGGACTTGATTGCGGTTACGACGCCCTAATTAATTGAGCATTAAACCAAATGCATCTAAAGTCTCTCTGGTGCTGGAAAGGCATTGAGAGAAATGCATCATAATGAAGCGCACCCGGTAAACTGTGACGGAGGGAGGAGTAGTATGAAGGTGCAAAACCAAGTACGCGTATGGCCAGTTGGTCAACGCACCTCCTCTTGGCATATCACTGACATGTGGGACAGGAGTGTGAGCAAACCGGTCTCAATTGACGGCAAAGAGCCAACCCACTGTTCCATGAGAGAGACGAGGAGCTAGAACACACAGACGGGCTCGCACGGAGGCGAAGATATATTCGAGCATGGTTGGTTGATCGATATCATTCATTACATGTTGGGCTGCCGTTTTCTGCCCTTCTCCGGAATAAACGTGTACTTTATCAGAGATAAAAAAATAAGAGGACAGACACTCCACCATGCGGTTCTAGTAGTAGTACTACTCGTACTACTGCGCTTGGCTCTTTGCCTCTTCGTGAAGTCAAAGAATGATGGTACTCTGCATGTTAGGTACTACAGTGTATGCCTCTGACAATCTGACACCGAATGGACTGTTGCATGTCCATCGAGGGTAGGTTGCATTAGTCAAAAGGCGTAAGCAAGCTTCACCTTGTCCTGCAAGCTTCTCCTCGTTCTGCGAGTTGACGGGACACACCAAAAAGTAGTGCTAGTCCATACTCCCTCCTTTCCGGTTAATATGGCTTAATCTTTTTTGCGGGTAAATGAGAGAGCTTTATTCATATATAAGCATTCTTAGGACGATCAGCCAAGACACTGGTCACTAGGAAGCGAGGTACCCCGCAAAAAAAGAAGTAGGAAGCGAGGTGTTTCATCAAGCCAGCTCTCGGCCACATTCAAAGTGCAGCAAGCACGGTTCGCACGAAGATGCGCCGCAAGGTTTGCTGACCTGTTTACATGCTGAATAACAAAAAAAGAGGAAATATTACTGAGCGCTACTATTTGTAACAGGATATGAGCCAGAATTAAGCGAGAATTGTGGCGAGTGTTCCATGCAATCAACTTCCATTATCACATACGAGAACCCTCGAAGAGAACCAAATGTGTTGAAGATTGCTTTATCACATTTTAAAATTATAATAAGTCTGCAGACGCTCCTTCATCTGGTTCCTAGTACTAGTATAGTACGTACCTTTATAGACTATATTAGTAGTACTAGTACTGGTAAACTTTGCGCTTGGTTGTTCGCCTATTCGGGAAGTCAAACAATAGTAGCACTAGTTGTATAGTGTATGCTTCTGGCAATCTGACACCGAATTAACTGTTGCACGTCCACCGCCTGAGCGAGGGAGAGCTTGCATTAGTCAAAAGTTTCTCCTTGTCCTGCGAGCCACCGCGCGCAAGTAATGCTAGTACATACTGCCTCCTCTCCGGTTAATATGGATTAATTTCAAACGAGATAAATACAGTGTCTGTCACTGTACATTTGTAAAAATACGGTCAGTGAACTTCATAATACGCTCATTGCGCTCAATATATATATATATATATATATATATATATATATATATATATATATATATATATATATATATATATATATATATATTCCGGTGTTTATACGGTCACTAGCTCACCCTGACTGAGTATGTGTGTGCATGCACGCGTAGGTTGAGCACTTAGCGTGACCGTGTGTGTTCCGTCGTGTGCTCGGACATGCATGCATTAGGGTGTCGCGCGCGTTTTTGCGTCCATGTGTACGTGTAACTGTTGCATACACGTAGGGGGAGTACGTGTAGGGGCCACTAAGGAGCAGTCAAATCACACACTAAGTTAGTCGGAAGAAGCAACCATCATTTCACTCTTGAATGACACGTACGCAATATAAAATGGTTGATATGGAGAGAAAAAGAAAACCACTATATATACACTAGCAGGAGCCTAAGCTACAAGCCTGCTTGCTAAGGTTGCTCTCTTCACAAGCATAGAACGACGGGCCTGATCCCGCAGCTGGGGGAAGGGAACAATGTTCTGCATAGACGCGGTCGACATCGGCGAGGGAGAAAACCCACAGTCGGTGCGTCCCAATCGGGGGTCACCGCGGTATGGGACGATGTCGCGTCCCAACCGCCCTTCTAGGTACAGCCCGACGTCCCAGGTATTCCATCTTCCTTTTGGAGCCGGCTTGCTCCACTACCGTAGCTCCATCTGCATGTCGATCTTTCTCTACTTCTACCAGCTTCTACTTGCGATGAGTTTATGTCTCATGAACTAGTGTCAGTACTATTATTCTAATCACACTTCTTCAATATCTTTGCCATCAGGGATGCTCAGGTCGATTTTAGTGGAACTGCACAAAAGCATCGTATGATCCGAGGGTGCCAGCCGTCTTTCTTTCGACAGGTTCTACCTGGCCAGGGAATTAAATCATGTTTTGGGTTTAGGGTTTAAGTCATAGGGACCCCATCAGTAGTTTTTCTTTCATACACTTTCTCACAAGTTTTTCCTTTAGTTGTGAAGTAAATATTGGCTGTGATCTGTGAATCATTGAGATGCATCAGCATGCGTGTTAGTTTTCCTTTGTATTTGATGGAATGTTGTAACGGGGCAACCTAGGAATAGGAATGAAAATGGAGTGGAAAGTTTCTGTTTTTCCGGAGAAAAAATGCAAACGGAGAGAAACCAACGTTTCGTTTCGTTGGATCGCACCATCGAGCAAAATCAACGTTTAAATCACGTCTGTCGTGTTCGTGTCTCACCCTCCTCCACGGCTCGACCCCACACGGTCGCTCGGCATGCCACTCACCGCAAACCGAGTATACGATAACTTTCCCGCCTGCTTGTTGATGGATCACGCCATGGAGTACTACTAGCACTACTAGAAGAGATCGACGAGTTGGGAGAGGACAGCTAGCTGTAGCACGGACTCCCAAGAACTTTTTACATGCATGTTGTAGCCGGCTATTGCGACCTTTGAACGCAGAGCAGCCGCGTGCACCCGGAAGCGGCGCGGGCGAAGCTCTCTCGGCCGGCGTGCCGCTTCAATGTCGGCGCCAGTGAGAGGTCGCGTCCACTCTGGCTGGGCATGAATGCGACACTGACTGTTTCGGGCGGGAAGCACGCGCGGGTGATGAAGAGGGTTCGGGTTGGTCAGGACCGGCCGTGGCAGCGGTCCGTACATGCGCAAACAAAAGATGTTGTACGTTAATATTGCTGCGTATATAATTAACAACATAAATAATGTGTCAGTTGGACAAATATGATTGGAGATGGAGATGGAATTGGAATTTTACGTAAACACGGATATGCATGTCTATGTCTATGTGTGTGTGCGCGACGACTCTCGTGACCTGGAAGCGGAGGCGTGATTTTGATCGAGTTTTCTTTCTTGGTACGTTAGAAAATCAGTTTGTCTAATTCACATCTAGATGTTATTTAAGGATATCACATCTAAGCTCCCACAAGTATATAATGTAGCAACAAGAAACAAAAAAACTAGGACAAAAAAATAGACCACAAACAGAGTGGACATCAACTTAGACATCTAGATGTGTCCTAGACAAACCCTTAAAAAATTGTCCGCCAGTTTTCGTTTCTTTTTTCCGGGAACGCGCGTATTTAAAAAATTAACTCTTTTTTATATTTTTGGAAACAGCGATGCGTGTCTCCATACCCGGGCATGTCTTCCTCAATTTTAGTGGAACTGCACAAAATTGGATGGCCATTGTTGTTCCGCCTCACTGTCCTCTGCCATGTGGTTCTTCCTTCCTCGAGCTTGATTACTGAGAAGAAATGGACCATAGTGAGGATTTGTCGAAGTTCATAGGTGTCTCACCCAAACTTGATGCCAAATGGATGATGCATCACCACGATGACCTATCGATGCTCATGGTTGTGCCTCATGGTTGCGTCGGCTTGTGAAGCTGGTCGATTTTCAATGAAAAACAAGATGTCTTCCATCATTTCTCTTTGCTTGTTACGCACAAAGATGATATCCTTCGTCAGTTCACCTTGGTTGCGTTGGAGACGCAGTCATCTTTCACGTTGGTGCAATTTTATCACACAATTGGCTATGAACCAAATGTTTCCTCGAAGAAGGATCGACGTTGGTACTAAGAGCATAAGTTTTGTATTGATTTCTAAGCCTTCTCACAACTTTGTCTCCATCTTCCCTGTAATTTTATTTGTCCAGCTATTAACTTTGATTTAAAAAATGGTGTCGACTAAAAATCCGGATGGGCGTAGTAGCCCTCCATTTTTATTTACTCCGCATTTTAGATTTGACTGAAGTCAAACTTTGTAATACTCTCAAACCTTTACGATAATTGAAATTAAAATTCTTTATTTGTACACACTCTCACACGTTTCCGATAATTTGGCGCATGTGTGGTTGTTCACTTAAGGGAGGGTAGTGTACCACACGTGAAGGACAGGAAGTGCGACCAGGACGCGTGGGCGTGGATCATTAGTTCATCGGAAGTAGTACTAGTTTTCTTCACTGTACATTAAATAAAGAGTTTCGTTTCGTACTTACACAAATTTAAAACGATTGTTATGGAGAGAATAAAAAAACCACTCCACTATATATTAGTCGTATACACACGAGAGTACTATATGGACGCAACTTCATTGACTTAGTGCACCTGCCTTTGGGTTTATGATAGGTGGGCCCAAAATGTGGCTGGCTCAACTGTCATACAGCCAAAAGCAGATGGAGTAAAGGCACCGAAGCTCAGTCCATACTACATTAGTATATATATAAGTAGGAGCCTCAGCGTTTGTTCACTAGGGTTTGCACTCTCCACATGCTCGCCACAATACATATATGTTACACGCTGGAGGCTCAGCGTTCATTTGCTAGGGTTTGCTATATTCACAGTCTCTCACCCTCTCTTCACCAGATCTAAACAAGACTGTGTTGGCCTCTTTTCTCTCTCTCCCCCCTCACATCTGGTGAAGGAGGCGTCCGTATCCCGTCGCACTGCGAAGGGGAGGAGGTGCAGCGTTAACTCTATCACCTTCGGCAAGGGAGGCAATCCACTGTCGGCTGCGCTATTCTCTTTCACCCAGCGCCTGTGCGGGAGGGCCACTGACCCCTTCTTCCTCGCTGCCGTACGTAGTGTGGGCAGATCCGGCCTCCCGCCGCATGCCTTGCCACATCCCGACGACCCTAAGGTATAAGTTTCTCTGAAACCGTCGTTGCTCTAGCTGCATGTGGATCTTTTTTGATCTGTAGTCGAATCTAGGTCTTGGTTCAAAGAGGAAAGAAAGGTGCGGTGGGGTGGAGCATGAATCTAGGATGTGGTTCAATGAGGAAAGGAGGGAGGAAAAGTAGTATAGACTGGCTATCCAGCCGCTTTGTTGGTCGAAAAGGGAAAAAGGGGGTAACCCAGTACACACATCTGTAAGGATCTGATCTCTTTGTTGGAAAGGGGAAGAAACTAGGGGGGGTCAGGTAGTTTCTGCAGGACTAGATTTGCTGCCCTCACATAGGAAAAAGGTTCAAAGAGAACAAATATGGGACCAACACAGATATGCTACTTGGCTACATACTCTGCATCACCCATTTATACGTGTGGACGCACATGGTGCTAGCATGTCCCATACAGCTATTTTGCTGTTGTTAAACTAAGAATGCCGCCAGAAAATTGAAGTAATGCCACTGTTAAAAGTAAATTACATTTTTTAACGAATGTTGTTTCAAGAGAGTGTCTCTGTTAATATGAATCAATGCAACCGTTTTAGAAATGCTACTATCCTACTTTGTTTTCCATCCAAGATAAGTTAGATGCTTCTTTCTATCACCGTTTGTTTCATCCTCCTTTATGGGCAAGTAATTGTTTCCTTTTTTGCCTCTGTTAAAACAGGGGTATGGATTCAACTTTTTGCTATTGCGACATTTTTCTTCGCTACTCGAAACACTTATGTTTGAAGAGTGTTTTGTGCAGTTCAACTTGAATGTCACACCGATAACTTTGCTTAATTTTGGTGGAACTGCACAAAAGGAGATCCGAGATTTGTTTCCAATGTTCCTCTCGAGTTGTTTCAAATCTTGGTCTCAACCACATGATATCTATTCAACTTTTTGCTATTGCGACATTTTGCTTCGCTACGCGAAACACTTTGCTTGATTTCAGTGCAACTGCACAAAAGGAGATTGGATTTCCTATTCGTGTTAGCTGATTCGTATTTTATCCTGGTGTTCTCATGAAAGGTCAATATAGGCCTTCATCCACATGATTGTGCAGTGTGCTTTGAGATGTTGTGCTACCTGTATTGGTACTGTTTTAAATAAATGTTGAATTGAAGCTATTGTATTGCTGTCTTTTCCCATTAAGTAGTGAACAAAAATGGGACCAACCAAGACATGATGCTTGTTGCTTTGTTACAACAAACTCTGCATCACCCCCTTTATAAGTAGATGGAAGCACATATTGTTGCTGCTCCCACTCTCCCTTGGAACTGTTTATGCTTTTCGTTAATCTAATGCCGCTGGTAAAATTAAGCAATGCCACTCTCAGAATTAATTAACAACTGAATCTTAGTTCAAAACTGCAACACTTGTTAGGAATGGTACTATCCTGCTTTGTAGTTCTTTCTACAGGTTTAACCAAGGTATTGTTAAGATAATGTCTCTTTAAAAATGAATCAGCTGCATTGTTTTAGGAATGGTACTTTTCTGCTTTGTCGTTCTTTATACATGTTGAGACAAGGCATTGTTAAGATAATGTCTCAGTCAATATGAATGAATCACACTGATGGAGAATTGCTACTCTCCTGGTTTGTTTCCCATTAAGACAAGTCATCAACCGTTATTTCTCAGTAATTGTTTCCCTTATACCTATTGTTGCTTACAGGGATATCAAAATTAAAGCTCGGTTTTATTCTGACATCGATTTTAGTTGAACTGCACAAAAGGAGCCAATGTGTCCAAGGCAAACTACTGCGTTACTAGGTCCAGTTGGTCGTTCCACTTTGCAGAAAGAAGCAGTCACTGGTTGCGGTACATTACAGAAGGAATGACCGAGAAGCTTTACAGAGTATTATTAGACACCGGTGACATGACTAGTCTGCAGAGACCATTGGCAATTTAACAACACGTGGAGTGCCCTGGGAAAAAAGTGCCCAAACAAGTACAAGAAGCTACGATAGGACACGATCATAGGCATTACATATTTTGAATGGGAAAAGCTTGTCAAAGTTTAATCATTGATGTTAGCAAGAAGAAGTTAGTTTATTATATTGGAATTGGAAAACCTTGTCAAAATTTGCTCATTGATGTTTTCCAGAAGACATGCATTTGATATTTTTGAGTGGGACGCCCTTGCTGTGAGCAGTGTCGAGTGTTTTTTCCTATTCATGTGTTCAGTTTAGAAGTAAATAGTTACTCTGCTGAGATATTCTTGTGTTAAGAGTTTGTTCTGAATATTGTCTATGTAATGCCAGGCCTTGTGTTTGATTGCAAAGTTGAGCTTGGAATGTTGTGGCATGCGGCATCACGAGCTGTTCACCGTGCCTCCTGAGAATAATGCTTTGTATTGTTTTGCATGTCGATCTAATGCCACTGATTTGCTTGTTAAGAAGATCATCTTCTTCTGTTGTTTCCGTGCGTAAGAAGTTCATCGTCTGATGTTTCATTCATAGCCTATACGACATGTCGGGTAGGTTAGACGTGAAACCATATGATCTTCCGACCAACTCAAGATATTAGGCCGTGATTGGATCGTTGTTTTCCAACCAAAACCGCTTGTAAAACTGACGCTTGTAAATTAAAGCAGATGGTCTCGGGCGAAGGCACTTGGTTGGTCGATTTCGACTAGTAAAATATTGGAAGTACTTCACACACGATAAAAATGATGAACGACACTCGGAAGATTGCTAATCCAGCCGTTAGCTGCTGTTTCAGCCTTGCCCATGGATGGCATGATACGCACGTCGTGCATGTATCGTCTGGTAATGTCATCCATATAGCAGTGCTCGTAAAATATACATTGGTCTCTCAAATTACACGCGTAACCCGCCGGTTTTACTTACAGACCTCCGGCCTTCCGATGACGAGTAAATTACACTTGTATGTTAATACATGTTTGAAATAAACTAGAGCTCCCAAGCGCGGCCTTACCGTTTCATGTCGTCTCAGTTTCTCGAAGGTGCTCATAGGTGTCCGATGATCCTGGCCTCTTGAATGAGCCCCGTGCGCTGTATCAGACCTCCATAGGGCCCGCGAGGCCCTCTTCGTTGTCCTTCGAGTTGTTGCACTCGCTGTGGCGCCGAGCATTGTTAACATGGTCAACGAACATGAGGATTCAGGAGATGACTTTATTTTGATTGGATGACACTAGGGACCCACTAGGGCCATAGCCGTACGTACGCAAGTGCCTCCTTATTATGTACAACTATATTATTTTTTTGCTTTCTCCTGGTTTCCTGACATCACGGTCCCACACCATTGTCAACCTATGTAGTAAATATAAACAAGAGAATTGCACAAGGTGCGGCCGACAGCTGGGACCAAGCAGCTCGAGCAGTATTTGTGTTTTTGAGGTATGAGCACTACAGAGTTTTTCTTGGTGATGATTTCGTTGTTATTCAGAGGAGAGCAGGGTATTAACTAGGCGGGCTGTGGCCCGTCTAGCCCAGGCCAGATATCCAGCCCAGATACTACTTTTTTCAAGATGAAATTTGCTAGCCCAGCTATACGTCTTTTTGAGGAATACCCAGGCAAGGTCAACTTGTTATTCTCCGCCCCACTGGGCTGAAAATCTTTCCTAGGAGGGATGCATTAGACTTAACAGGAAAATGGGCTTTAAAAATAATAAATGAGATATAATTATAAAAACTGGGCAGTAACTATAAAAAAATGCACCAAACACGAAATTAGTTTATAAAATATTATTTATGGATTTTGAAAATCTTAAATTTTCATTATTGCGCGCGCAATGTTTCGTTGGATTTTTACGTAATACAAATTTATATTTAATCTGACTAGAAATTTCGGGATAAAAATATTTCGGATCCCATCAAAATGTGGGAAACTGTATTGAATTCTGTCTTCAACGGTTGGTTGAAATTATTAATCATTGTCCTAGCTAGAAAATGGGTTGTACCTTTAACACATTGTAAATGGTCTGTTCTAAATTCCATTAGAATTCAAAAATGGGCAGTACATTCTTACAAAACGCAAATGGGCTATATGTTCTCGGCCACACACTTGTGGGCCTACTAAGTGACGCGTCCCCTAAAAAAATAAGTTGACGCGTATGCAAGGCTTTGTCAACTTATTATAGTCAACACACGGTTCTAACAGCAGTGTCCGTTGGATATCTATCCAACGGATGTCGTGCTTCTTCTTCAATCTCGGATATTCTTAGCTTCGGCCGGCCAAAAAATGATTCCTCCCCCTGACATCTGGGGCGCACCGTTTCGGAGGCAGACCTGTGGGCCTACTAAGTTGGAGCGTACCAAGTGTTTTGTCAACTTAGTCAATATAAACGATTCTAGCTTCAGTGACCGTACGATGTCCATCCAACGGCCGTTGTGCTTCTTCAACCTCTGGTCTTCTGGGTCCAGCCGCCCAAAGCAGCACCAGTCGTGCCGCCTGCTCCTGCCTCCCGTGGCCGGTTGTGCTGCCGCGGAGGCCTCACTGCCCCCATACTACTCCCACCGCTGGCCAGGCCATCCCTCCACTCACCCAAACCCCCTGTTATTCTGCGGCGACGGCAGCCTCACACGCAGCCGAACTAGTGAACCCTCGTACTCCTCTCCACGCGGGCTTCCACTGCTGCGTCTTCCCCGGCTCCGCGTCGTCCCCTTCCTAGGCGTCGCTGTCGTCTACCGTCCTGGTGCTCTCGGCGCGGCGTGGTTAACATGGTCAACGATCGACTTCCATCGGAAGAGTACTGTACGTGGAGAGGCTGACAGCTGAATCCATGGTGGCCGCAAGGAAGTGCCTCCTTATTACGAGCAAAATAATTATTCCTCCACGTGATAGCAGGGACCCACCGGACAGGCCACCTTATTTCGCGAAAAAAATGTTTCCCCCCTGACTGCTGGGACCCACCGGACTGGCCACCGTATTTCGCGAAAAAAACGTTCCCCCCGCTGTTAGCTCGGACCCACCGGAAGTGCCTCTTTATTATGCACAAAAAATAAATACTCCCCCTGCTAGCTGGGACTCACCTTGGTGGAAAGCTGACTTGTGGGCCTACTAAGTTAACGGGGACGGAGGGCTTTGTCAACTTAGTCAATATGAACGATTCTAGCTCCAGTGACCGTACGATGTCCATCCAACGGCCGTAGTGCTTCTTCAACCTCTGGTCTTCTTGCTCCAGCCGCCCAAAGCAGCGTCGGTCGTGCCGCCTACTCCTGCCTCCTGTGGCCGGCTGTGCTGCCGCGGAGGCGTGACCGCCCCCTACTATTCCCACCTTAGGCCAGGCCCTGCGGCGAAGACAGCCTCACACCACAGCCGAATGAGTGAATACTCATACTCCTCTCCGCGTGGGCATCCACTGCCGTGTCTTCACCGGCTCCGTGTCGTCCCCTTCCTAGGCCTCGCCGTCGTCCACCGCCCTAGTGCTCTCGGCGCGGCGTGGTCAACGTGGTCAAGGAACGACTTCCATCGGACGTGGACTGTACGTCGAGAGGCTGACAGCTGGGTCCACGGCCGTAGCAAGGAAATGCCTCCTTATTACGCGGAAAATAATGATTCCTCCACCTCACAGCAGGGACCCACCGGACGGGCCACCGTATTTGGTGAAAAAAACATTTCCCTCCTGACTGCTGGGACCAACCAGCTACACCTTTGCACGCAAAGAAGTGCGTCCGGGCAAAAAAAAAACAAAATGATTCACCCCCCTGACTGCTGGGACCCACCAGCTACATCTTCGCAGGCAAGGAAGTGTCTGACAGTCGGGACCCACCTGGTCGAAGCGTACGTAGCGTTGTCATTCTGGTCGCGAAAGTGTACGTACATACTGGTCGATGTAGAGGCACGCACGTGTCGTAGTTGTTGGGGAACGTAGTAATTTCAAAAAAAATCTTACGCACACGCAAGATCGTGGTGATGCATAGCAACGAGAGGGGAGTGTGTTGTCCACGTACCCTCGTAGACCATAAGAGGAAGCGTTATGACAACGCGGTTGATGTAGTCGTACGTCTTCACGATCCGACCGATCCAAGCACCGAACGTACGGCACCTCCGAGTTTAGCACACGTTCAGCTCGATGACGATCCCCGAACTCCGATCCAGCAAAGTGTCGGGGATGAGTTCCGTCAGCACGACGGCGTGGTGATGATGATGATGTTCTACCGACGCAGGGCTTCGCCTAAGCACCGCAACGATATGACCGAGGTGGAATATGGTGGAGGGGGGCACCGCACACGGCTAAGGAACGATCACGAAGATCAACTTGTGTCGTCTATGGGGTGCCCCCTGCCCCCGTATATAAAGGAGTGGAGGAGGGGGAGGGCCGGCCCTCTCTATGGCGCGCCCTAGGGGAGTCCTACTCCCACCGGGAGTAGGATTCCCCCTTTCCTAGTCCAACTAGGAACCCTTCCATGTAGTAGGAGTAGGAGAGAAGGAAAGGGAAGAGAGAAGGAGAAGGAAGGAAGGGGGCGCCCCCCTCCCTAGTCCAATTCGTACTAGTCCAAGGGGAGGGGTGCGGCTACCCTTTTGGCCCTTTCTCTCCTTTCCCGTATGGCCCAATGAGGCCCAATATGAATTCCCATAACTCTCCGGTACTCCGAAAAATACCCGAATCACTCGGAACCTTTCCGAACTCCGAATATAGTCATCCAATATATCGATCTTTACGTCTCGACCATTTCGAGACTCCTCGTCATGTCCCCGATCTCATCCGGGACTCCGAACTCCTTAGGTACATCAAAACTCATAAACTCATAATAAAATTGTCATCGTAACGTTAAGCGTGCGGACCCTACGGGTTCGAGAACTATGTAGACATGACCTAGAACTATTCTCGGTCAATAACCAATAGCGGAACCTGGATGCCCATATTGGCTCCTACATATTCTACGAAGATCTTTATCGGTCAAACCGCATAACAACATACGTTGTTCCCTTTGTCATCGGTATGTTACTTGCCCGAGATTCGATCGTCGGTATCCAATACCTAGTTCAATCTCGTTACCGGCAAGTCTCTTTACTCGTTACATAATGCATCATCCCGCAACTAACTCATTAGTCACATTGCTTGCAAGGCTTATAGTGATGTGCATTACCGAGAGGGCCCAGAGATACCTCTCCGACAATCGGAGTGATAAAACCTAATCTCGAAGTACGCCAACTCAACATGTACCTTCGGAGACACCTATAGTACTCCTTTATAATCACCCAGTTACGTTGTGACGTTTGGTAGTACCCAAAGTGTTCCTCCGGTAAATGGGAGTTGCATAATCTCATAGTTACAGGAACATGTATAAGTCATGAAGAAAGCAATAGCAATATACTAAACGATCAAGTGCTATGCTAACGGAATGGGTCATGTCAATCACATCATTCTCCTAATGATGTGATCCCGTTAATCAAATGACAACTCATGTCTATGGCTAGGAAACTTAACCATCTTTGATTCAACGAGCTAGTCAAGTAGAGGCATACTAGTGACACTATGTTTGTCTATGTATTCACACATGTATTATGTTTCCGGTTAATACAATTCTAGCATGAATAATAAATATTTGTCATGATATAAGGAAATAAATAATAACTTTATTATTGCCTCTAGGGCATATTTCCTTCAGTCTCCCACTTGCACTAGAGTCAATAATCTAGTTCACATCGCCATGTGATTTAACACCAATATTCATATCTGTATATGATTAACACCCATAGTTCACATCGTCATGTGACTAACACCCAAAGGATTTACTAGAGTCAATAATCTAGTTCACATCGATATGTGCTTAACACCCAAAGAGTACTAAGGTGTGATCATGTTTTGCTCATGAGAGAAGCTTAGTAAACGGATCTGTCATATTCAGAGCCGTATGTATTTTGCAAATATTCTATGTCTACAATGCTCTGTATGGAGCTACTCTAGCTAATTGCTCCCACTTTCAATATGTATCCAGATTGAGACTTAGAGTCATCTGGATCGGTGTAAAAGCTTGCACCAATGTAACTCTTTACGACAGGCTCTTTTATCACCTCCATAATCGAGAAATATTTCCTTAGTCCTCACTAAGGATATTCTTGACCAATGTCCAGTGATCTACTCCTAGATCACTATTGTTCTCCCTTGCCCAATTTAGTACAAGGTATACAATAGGTCTGGTACATAGCATAGCATACTTTATAGAACCTATGACTGAGGCATAGGGAATGACTTTCATTCTCTTTTCTATTTTCTGCCGTGGTCGGGATTTGAGTCTTACTCAATTTCACACCTTTGCAACACAGGCAAGAACTCTTTCTTTGACTGTTCCATTTTGAACTACTTCAAAATCTTGACAAGGTATGTGCTCATTGAAAATCTTATCAAGCGTCTTGGTCTATCTCAATAGATCTTGATGCTCAATATGTAAGTAGCTTTACTGAGGTCTTTCTTTTAAAGAACTCCTTTCAAACACTCCTTTATGCTTTGCATAATAATTCTACATTATTTCCGATCAACAATATGTCATTCACATATACTTATCAGAAATGCTGTAGTGCTCCCACTCACTTTCTTGTAAATACAGGCTTCACTGTAAGTCTATACAAAACTATATGCTTTGATCAACTTATCAAAGCGTATATTCCAACTCTGAGATGCTTGCACCAGTCCATAAATGGATCGCTGGAGCTTGCACACTTTGTTAGCACCTTTAGGATTGACAAAACCTTCGGTTGCATCATATACAACTCTTCTTTAAAGAATCCATTGAGGAATGCAGTTTTGACATCCATTTGCCAGATTTCATAAATGTGGCAATTGCTAACTTGATTCGGACAGACTTAAGCATCGTATCGAGTGAGAAAATCTCATCGTTTTCAACACCTTGAACTTGTAGAAAACCTTTCGCAACAAGTCGAGCTTAGTAGATAGTAACACTACTATCAGTGTCCGTCTTCCTCTTGAAGATCCATTTATTTAACATGGCTTGCTGATCATCGAGCAAGTCAATCAAAGTCCATACTTTGTTCTCATACATGGATCCCATCTTAGATTTCATGGCCTCAAGCCATTTCGCGGAATCTGGGCTCATCATCGCTTCCTCATAGTTTGTAGGTTTATCATGGTCTAGTAACATGACTTCTAGAACAGGATTACCGTACCACTCTGGTGTGGATCTTACTCTGGAAGACCTACGAGATTTTGTAGTAACTTGATCTGAAGTTTCATGATCATCATCATTAACTTCCTCACTAATTGGTGTAGGAATCACTGGAACTGATTTCTGTGATGAACTATTTTCCAATAAGGGAGAAGGTACAATTACCTCATCAAGTTCTACTTTCCTCCCACTCACTTTTTTTGAGAGAAACTTCTTCTCTAGAAAGGATCCATCTTAGCAACGAATAACTTGCCTTCGGATCTGTGATAGAAGGTGTACCCAATAGTTACCTTTGGGTATTCTATGAAGACGCACTTCGCCGATTTGGGTTCGAGCTTATCAGGTTGAAATTTTTTCACATAAGCATAGCAGCCCCAAAATTTAAGAAACGACAACTTTGGTTTCTTGCCAAACGATAGTTCATAAGGCGTCGTCTCAACGGATTTTGATGGTGCCCTTTTTTAAAGTGAATGCAACTGTCTCTAATGCATAACCCCAAAACGATAGTGGTAAATCGGTAAGATACATCATAGATCGCACCATATCCAATAAAGTGCGGTTATGACGTCCGGACACACCGTAACGTTGTGGTGTTCCATGTGGCGTGAGTTGCGAAACTATTTCACTTTGTTTCAAATGAAGACCAAACTCGTAACTCAAATATTCGTCTCCATGATCAGATCATAGAAATTTTATTTTCTTGTTACGATGATTTTCAACTTCACTCTGAAATTCTTTGAACTTTTCAAACGTTTGAGACTTATGTTTCATTAAGTAGATATACCCATATCTGCTCAAATCATCTGTGAAGGTCAGAAAATAATGATACTTGCTGTGAGCCTCAACACTCATCGGATCACATACATCAGTATGTATTATTTCCAATAAGTCAGTTGCTCGCTCTATTGTTCCGGAGAACGGAGTCTTTAGTCATCTTGCCCATAAGGCATGGTTCGCAAGCATCAAGTGATTCATAATCAAGTGATTCCAAAATCCCATCAGAATGGAGTTTCTTCATGCGCTTTACACCAATATGACCTAAACTGCAGTGCCACAAATAAGTTGCACTATCATTATTAACTTTGCATCTTTTGGTTTCAATATTATGAATATGTGTATCACTACGATCGAGATCCAACAAACCATTTTCATTGGGTGTGTAACCATATAAGGTTTTATTCATGTAAACAGAACAACAATTTATTCTCTTACTTAAATGAATAACCGTATTGCAATAAACATGATCAAATCATATTCATGCTCAACGCAAACACCAAATAACACTTATTTAGTTTCAACACTAATCCCGAAATTATAGGGAGTGTGCGATGATGATCATATCAATCTTGGAACTACTTCCAACACACATCGTCACCTTGCCTTTTTACTATTTTCTGTTTATTCTGCAACTCCCGTTTCGAGTTACTACTCTTAGCAACTGAACCAGTATCAAAATGCCGAGAGGTTGCTATAAACACTAGTAAAGTACACATCAATAACATGTATATCCAATATACCTTTGTTCACTTTTGTCATCCTTCTTATCCGCCAAATACTTGGGGCAGTTCCACTTCCAGTGACTAGTCCCTTTGTAGTAGAAGCACTTAGTCTTAGGCTTAGGACCAGAC
Organism: Triticum dicoccoides; assembly: GCF_002162155.2. Classification (NCBI taxonomy): domain Eukaryota; kingdom Viridiplantae; phylum Streptophyta; class Magnoliopsida; order Poales; family Poaceae; genus Triticum; species Triticum dicoccoides. The sequence goes on along the minus strand of NC_041393.1, from coordinate 629,166,850 downwards.
TTGGGCTTCTTCACTTGAGCAGCAACTTGCTTGCCGTTCTTCTTGAAGTTCCACTTCTTCCCTTTGCCCTTTTCCTGAAACTAGTGGTCTTGTCAACCATCAACACTTGATGCTTTTCTTGATTTCTACCTTCATCGATTTCAGCATCACGAAGAGCTTGGGAATCGTTTTTGTCATCCCTTGCATACTATAGTTCATCACGAAGTTCTACTAACTTGGTGATGGTGACTAGAGAATTCTGTCAATCACTATCTTATCTGGAAGATTAACTCCCACTTGATTCAAGCGATTGTAGTACCCAGACAATCTGAGCACATGCTCACTAGTTGAGCGATTCTCCTCCATCTTTTAGCTATAGAACTTGTTGGAGACTTCATATCTCTCAACTCGGGTATTTGCTTGAAATATTAACTTCAACTCCTCGAACATCTCATATGGTCCATGACGTTCAAAACGTCTTTGAAGTCCCGATTCTAAGCCGTTAAGCATGGTGCACTAAACTATCAAGTAGTCATCATATTGAGCTAGCCAAACGTTCATAACGTCTGCATCTGCTCCTGCAATAGGTCTGTCACCTAGCGGTGTATCAAGAACATAATTCTTCTGTGCAGCAATGAGGATAAACCTCAGATCACGGATCCAATCCGCATCATTGCTACTAACATCTTTCAACATAGTTTTCTCTAGGAACACATATAAAAATAAACATATGAAAGCAACAACGCGAGCTATTGATCTACAACATAATTTGCAAAATACTACCAGGACTAAGTTCATGATAAATTAACGTTCAATTAATCATATTACTTAAGAACTCCCACTTAGAAAGACATCCCTCTAATCTTCTAAGTGATCACGTGATCCAAATCAACTAAACCATAACCGATCATCACGTGAGATGGAGTAGTTTTCAATGGTGAACATCACTATGTTGATCATATCTACTATATGATTCACGCTCGACCTTTCGGTCTCCGTGTTCCGAGGCCATATCTGCATATGCTAGGCTCGTCAAGTTTAACCTGAGTATTCCGCGTGTGCAAAACTGGCTTGCACCCGTTGTAGATGGACGTAGAGCTTATCACACCCGATCATCACGTGGTGTCTGGGCACGACGAACTTTGGCAACGGTGCATACTCAGGGAGAACACTTCTTGATAATTTGTGAGAGATCATCTTAAAATGCTACCGTCAATCAAAGCAAGATAAGATGCATAAAGGATAAACATCACATGCAATCAATATAAGTGATATGATATGGACATCATCATCTTGTGCTTGTGATCTCCATCTCCGAAGCACCGTCATGATCATCATCATCACCGGCGCGACACCTTAATCTCCATCGTAGCATCGTTGTCGTCTCGCCAATCTTATGCTTCTACGACTATCGCTACCGCTTAGTGACAAAGTAAAGCATTATAGGGCGATTGCATTGCATACAATAAAGCGACAACCATATGGCTCCTGCCAGTTGCCGATAACTCGGTTACAAAACATGATCATCTCATACAATAAAATATAGCATCACGTCTTGACCATATCACATCACAACATGCCCTGCAAAAACAAGTTAGACGTCCTCAACTTTGTTGTTGCAAGTTTTACGTGGCTGCTACTGGATTAGCAAGAACCGTTCTTACCTACGCATCATAACCACAACGATAGTTTGTCAAGTTAGTGTTGTTTTAACCTTCGCAAGGACCGGGCGTAGCCACACTCGGTTCAACTAAAGTTGGAGAAACTGACACCCACCAGCCACCTGTGTGCAAAGCACGTCGGTAGAACCAGTCTCGCGTAAGCGTACGCGTAATGTCGGTCTGAGCCGCTTCATCCAACAATACCGCCGAACCAAAGTATGACATGCTGGTAAGCAGTATGACTTGTATCGCGCACAACTCACTTGTGTTCTACTCGTGCATATAACATCTACGCATAAAACCTGGCTCGGATGCCACTGTTGAGGAACGTAGTAATTTCAAAAAAATTCCTACGCACACGCAAGATCATGGTGATGCATAGCAACGAGAGGGGAGAGTGTTGTCCACATACCCTCGTAGACCATAAGCGGAAGCTTTATGACAACGCGGTTGATGTAGTCGTACGTCTTCACGATCCGACCGATCCAAGCACCGAACGTACGGCACCTCCGAGTTCAGCACACGTTCAGCTCGATGACGATCCCCGAACTCCGATCCAGCAAAGTGTCGGGGATGAGTTCCGTCAGCACGACGGCGTGGTGACGATGATGATGTCTACCGACGCAGGGCTTCGCCTAAGCACCGCAACAATATGACCGAGGTGGAATATGGTGGAGGGGGGCACCGCACACGGCTAAGGAACGATCACGAAGATCAACTTGTGTCGTCTATGGGGTGCCCCCTGCCCCCGTATATAAAGGAGTGGAGGAGGAGGAGGGCCGGCCCTCTCTATGGCGCGCCCTAGGGGAGTCCTACTCCCACCGGCAGTAGGATTCCCCCTTTCCTAGTCCAACTAGGAACCCTTCCATGTAGTAGGAGTAGGAGAGAAGGAAAGGGAAGAGAGAAGGAGAAGGAAGGAAGGGGGCGCCCCCCCTCCCTAGTCCAACTCGGACTAGTCCAAGGGGAGGGGTGCGGCTACCCTTTTGGCCCTTTCTCTCCTTTCCCGTATGGCCCAATGAGGCCCAATATGAATTCCCGTAACTCTCCGGTACTCCGAAAAATACCTGAATCACTCGGGACCTTTCCGAACTCCGAATATAGTCGTCCAATATATCGATCTTTACGTCTCGACCATTTCGAGACTCCTCGTCATGTCCCCAATCTCATCCGGGACTCCGAACTCCTTCAGTACATCAAAACTCATAAACTCATAATAAAACTGTCATCGTAACGTTAAGCGTGCGGACCCTACGGGTTCGAGAACTATGTAGACATGACCTAGAACTATTCTCAGTCAATAACCAATAGCGGAACCTGGATGCCCATATTGGCTCCTACATATTCTACGAAGATCTTTATCTGTCAAACCGCATAACAACATACGTTGTTCCCTTTGTCATCGGTATGTTACTTGCCCGAGATTCGATCGTCGGTATCCAATATCTAGTTCAATCTCGTTACCGGCAAGTCTCTTTACTCGTTACATAATGCATCATCCCGCAACTAACTCATTAGTCACATTGCTTGCAAGGCTTATAGTGATGTGCATTACCGAGAGGGCCCAGAGATACCTCTCCGACAATCGGAGTGACAAAACCTAATCTCGAAATACGCCAACTCAACATGTACCTTCGTAGACACCTGTAGTACTCCTTTATAATCACCCAGTTACGTTGTGACGTTTGGTAGTACCCAAAGTGTTCCTCCGGTAAACGGGAGTTGCATAATCTCATAGTTACAGGAACATGTATAAGTCATGAAGAAAGCAATAGCAATATACTAAACGATCAAGTGCTATGCTAACAGAATGGGTCATGTCAATCACATTCTTCTCCTAATGATGTGATCCCGTTAATCAAATGACAACTCATGTCTATGGCTAGGAAACTTAACCATCTTTGATTCAACGAGCTAGTCAAGTAGAGGCATACTAGTGACACTATGTTTGTCTATGTATTCACACATGTATTATGTTTCCGGTTAATACAATTCTAGCATGAATAATAAACATTTGTCATGATATAAGGAAATAAATAATAACTTTATTATTGCCTCTAGGGCATATTTCCTTCAGTAGTAGAGGCGCGCACGTGTCGTAGTAGAGGCGCGCACGTAGCATCTACACGTACGTACAGCGGCGAGGGTGCAAGAAAGAAAATACGGCCACGTACGTACATACTGGCAGGGTCTCGAACGCCTACTCGCACATATGTACATGGCTGGGGCGGAACGGAGAAACATCATCGTCGTCGTGTTCATGGGGAGCCAACCGGCTGGGTCGGAATGGAATGCGTGGTCGTGTTCATTGGGAGGGCTTGGACGGAACAAGCGATGGAAACGAGGCCTGGCGTACCGCACAACGGAGAAAACAGACCTCCTACGTTCGGAACAGGGTCCTGTTGATCGCGAGGGGTGTGGCATACCGCAAAATGGAGGAAACGAACCTCCTACGGTTGAAACGGGGGTTCTGTTGATCGGGAGGGGTGTGGCGTACCGCAAAACGGACGAAACGGATTTGTGTTGGAGCGCTACGGTCGAAATGGGGGTCCTGTTCATCGGGAGGGGTGTGGCGTACCGCAAAACGGACGAAACAGACTTGTGTTGGAGCGCTACGATCGAAACGGGGGTCCTGTTCATCGGGAGGGGTGTGGCGTACCGCAAAACGGGACTCCACGAGATAATGTTCATCGCCACCGTCGACCTCCTCCAGCGTTCACGGGCTCTTGTTCATCCAGCCTCCACCGCGCGCTACTTCACCGGCTACTATTCAACCACCCCTCCACCGTCTACTGTTCATCCAGCCCTCCACCTTCTACTGTTCATCCAGCCGTCCACACCACGGGGTCCTGTTAATCCAGAGGCAACGCC
>NC_041393.1:629159795-629162133 GCF_002162155.2 Triticum dicoccoides | reverse complement strand
TAGCAGTAGCGAAGGAATCGCTCCATCGGGTTCAGTTAACAGCCATCGATCGATTGCTCGGGTTCAATAACGCGTAGCCTGCAGTGCAATCGCTCGGGTTCAGTTAGAGCCCAACACCTCGCTCGGGTTCAGTTAGAGCCAACGCCTCGCACACACGCGTGTACGTGTACAAGAGAAACGCGCATCGCTCGGCCCCCGACTTCCCACCGTAACCGGCAACTCCTCGAAATTTTCCTCCCCCTCGCTTCTACCACGGTTTTTTCCGTCATGGACGGCCCAAAGAATGTCATGCAGCTGCGTCTCCGGCCCGCCCAGGACGAAAAGCCCATTTTCGGTCATGATTTTTTATCATAGAAGTACGAGCCCACCACATCTATGATGATACCGGGTTTTGTCATAATTATCGTCATAGAAGTGTCACATGTATGACAGAAAAAAAATTCGTCCAGCCCAAAATGTCACGGATGTGTCTTTTTTTGTAGTGAAAAAACCTATTTCCCTTGAGCTTCCTTGTTTTCATGTAGTGTAAACACTCATAGGCTGAGACAAAGTTGTCGGTGATTAGACGACCTGGTACAAATGCTGACTGTTCTTCTGAGATGATATCAGCGAGAATTAGTTTAAGCCGATTGGCCAGGACCTTTGACGCAATCTTGAAGATCACGTTACAAAGGCTGATCGGTCGAAAATGTCCTAAATTTTTTGGACTTGCAATCTTGGGTATTAAGACGATGAAAGTTTTGTTTATCTCCTCCGGGGAATCCTCTCCACTGAGAACAGGAAGCACCATATAAGTTACCTCCTCACCGCATAGGTCCCAATGCCATTGGAAAAAATGTGCAGGGAAGCCGTCGGGTCCTGGGGCCTTTGTAGGGAACATTTGAAAAAGAGCCTCCTTGACCTCGGCGTTAGTATATCGAGCCGTCAGAAAGTTGTTCATAATATCATCCACTTTCCTTGGTATATGAGACAAAACTTCCTCTATTCCAACCGTATCCTCAGAAGCATACAAGTTGTTGTAGAAGCTCGTGGCCATACTAGCCATCTCATGTTCATCTTTGCTTACAGAACCATCTGCCCGCTGAAGCTCTGTGATACGGTTTCGGACCTTTCTTGCACTTGCTTTGCGGTGGAAAAACTTGGTATTACTATCACCTTCTGCCAGCCATTGAATACGGGCCCGTTGACGCCACATAATTTCCTCCTGCAAACATAACTCCGTCATCCGGGCTTCGACCCTTTTTTCTTCATCAGACGGGCTGACTCGGCCAGGCACAACATGCAGGTCCTGCAGCTACGTGCGGAGAGCCCACAGTTCCGCCCGAACAGCACCAAAAGTGGTGTGACCCCAGCGCTGCAGAGAGCCAGCAACCGAGGCCAATTTATGCGACAGATCAGCCACTATAGATGCTCGGGCAGTGGCGTTCCAAGCTTCGGTGACCACATCTCCAAACCTTGGATCCCGCTCCCACATGCATTCATACCGGAATCGTTTTTGCCGTGCTCTTACACTTGTATCCACCAGATCAGTCTCCAACAGTATAGGGCAGTGGTCGGACTTGGCTACCGTGAGGTGCTCAACAGTGGCGAAAGGAAATAACCCTGACCAACAAGCGGTTGCTAAAGCTCGGTCCAAACAGACTCTACAGTAATGACCTCCAGCCACTTTTTTCTCCCAAGTCCATTCAAGGCCACGGTAACCAAGATCAGCAAGGCTACATACATCCAACGCTTGTCTGAAAGCTTCAGTCTGGGCACTATCTTGTTCACTAGGGCCATGTTGTTCATCAGCTCTCAAGATCTCATTGAAATCACCTATGCACATCCATGGGAGGGTACTCTCCCCCCTGAGTCTCGACATTGTGTTCCATGTTTTATATCTCAAACTTCTTGTTGCTTCTCCATAAAAACACGTCATCTTCCATTGTTCCCTACCTGCTTCAGTAACCCAGTTATCCACATGATACTCCGAATAGTTCTTTATTGCAACATCAAGAGAGTTTCTCCCAGAAGATACAAATGCCGCCACTACGACCAGTACTACCGACGCCAAAACTGAAATCAAAACCTAAAGAAGAACAAAGACCCTCAACACGAGCTTTTTGTAACTGAGTTTCTACTAAACAAAGGATAGATGGCGAGCTGATCTCCAGGAGATCACGGAGTTCGCGAACTATCGTGGGATCGCCTATCCCACGACAGTTCCAACTTAATATTTTCATTGGGCCTGGCGGAACCCCTGGTCGGAGCCCGCCATTGTCGCCATCTTGTCTTTGCTCTGCTTCAAGGGAGAGCCGCCCTTCCTTTGTTTCTTGAGGTCTCATGGTGAAACATACAC
>NC_041393.1:629150490-629159536 GCF_002162155.2 Triticum dicoccoides | reverse complement strand
GCTGATATTGCCGTAGAGCCCGGTCGAACAATTAGTGTTACTGCGTTGGCACTCTCAGACAACGCTGCATCCAGGTTGCGGCGAGCCCCCGTAGCATCTCTGACCTCATTCTCTGTTGTAGCCATTTTGAGGGAGCTGATCACTTCTTCCTCCTCGTGCCCTGAGTCCATGCCTGCCTCCTCTGATGATCTCTTATGGGGGGGCGAGTTATGGCGATGCTCAGGACCTCCACGCCTTGCTCTACCCCGCCCTCGTCCTCCTGCACGGCCACCACGTGCTCCACGATCCCAGCTGGGCTGCTCCTGAGGTGACTCCCTTCTAGTTGCTAGCATCCAGCTTCCCCACTGTTTGTTCTTCTCCTCCCAAACACCATCACCGCATTCCTCATGATTGTGACCCAGGAGACCGCAAACTTTGCAGAAAAAAGGAATCTTCTCATACTTCACCGGGAGAAACTTCCTCCCCTCACCAGTTACATTCAGGGGCGTAACCCTCGTCAGCGGTTTATTCACATGTATCCTCGCACGCACCCTGACATAATCACCTTCATAAAAGAGGCGAGGCGAGAGTTGTGTTTCCTTTACACAACCAATGCAGCGAGCTAGTTGATCCACTACTTCTGCTTTCCGGTATAGCTCCGGGATGTTGTGGATCAGGGCCCAAACATATAGACCATCAAAAACAATAGAAGACGGCTCCTGCTTGCCGTCATAATCCTCGATTAGCATCTCCATCCCCCTAAACAGCCATGGACCTCCATGCAGAACCTTCTTCCAATCACCCAGGCAAAACATCTAAAAGATGAAGAGATTTTCACCTGCCTCGCGATAAGTTGGTACATTAGCAAGCCTCCAAACCGACTTCAGCGTCTCGAACATAGACGATGCGTTGAACTGCCTTGTCGTGTTTACCTTCCCAATCGCAAGCCATCTCGCATCTGTTGAATACTTTTTCACCTCTTCTTCTTCCACCACGACATCATCAAGTTCATCATCCTGCAGATCCAGATGTTTCAGCATCTCCTCCAGGTTGTTCCCCGCTAGGCCTGCCGAGGACGATGACCCCTCCTGGCCCGCCATCTAGGTTACAATGGTGGCTTCGGAAAAGAACAGCACAGAAACCAGTGCAAAACCCAAGCCCCCGTTTGCCCCCGCAGAATAGGCGGGTTTCAAAGAGATCAGCAGGGTTAGCCGACGATCGATCGGGGAAAGACTCTAGACGACGGCTAGATCACCGCTGCTAGATGCGAAAACCCTAAGCTAGAGGGTAGATAATTTCTTTGTTTGTCGTCTGGTCCAAAATTAAATGGTGTACTGTAAAAGGTGTTGAATATTAGTTGGGCTATAGGCCCATTTAACAATTTTAGAAAATCCCTAAGGGCCCATGCTATCAAGAGAGTGGTGGAAAGTTTAGTCCCACATGGCAAGTTGAGAGAGATGTACATCAACCTATAAGGTGAACTCTTCTCCCACTAGTATGAGTTGGTGTGAAGGAAGGAGAGGTGTTCCACATGCGCGCGCCTCCTCTGCCGCCCGCCGCGCCACGCCTCGATTTGCATAGATGTTTCTACTATCTGCCTAGTACGTGCGTGCATCATCAAAATTAAGTATGTCATTAGCACTGCCTATGTCATGTTCATGATTTATTATTGGATTAAATTAATCGAACAATTGCTTAATTTCTTAACAATCCAAAAACCTAATATGTGTAGGCAATTTTCGATTCATGGTTTTGCTGCTACACTGAAACCATCCCCGTTTACAAGGATGTACTTTAAGCGTTGACAGACCAAAACCATCTTATGCCTCACGGCGACGAACTTATTCTAGGTGGCCGGTGTTACTCCCACGGGAACGATCGCTCCTGAACAGGAGAAGGCGTTCAGGGAGGCCACCGTCGTCTTTGTTGGATGCATTCTGAGCATGATTGGAGATAAGCTGGTTGATGCATACTTACATATGCGCGTTGCCAAGGACTTGTGGGAGGCGCTCGAATCTAAATTCGGCACAACGGATGTTTGGAGTGAGATGTATATTATGGAGAAGTTCCACGATTACAAAATGGTCGAAAACTGTTATGTATTGGAACAGGCTCATGAGATACAGTGCATTGTTAAGGAGCTTGAGCTTCTCAAGTGTGTTCTACTGAGCAAATTTGTCGCGGGTTGCATTATCGCTAAATAACCCAATTCCTGGAGGAACTTTGCCACCACTCTAAAACATCAGAGGCATGAATTCTCAGTTGACGATGTCATTGGCCATCTAAGTGTCAAGCAGAATTCGAGGGCAAAGGTCTCGCACGGAAAAGGGACCGAAGGGATCTCTGTCGCCAATGTGGTGCAGAAGAACTTCAACCCCCACAAGCCCAAGGGGAAGACTGGTGTCTAACAGAATACCGAGTTTAAGAAGAAGGGAAAGAAGACCTTCAAGAAAGATAAAAAATAGGGTGGCTGGTTCAGATGAACATTGTGCTGCCAAGTGCCCAAACAAGTTCAAGAAGCCAGGACAGGACTGCAAGACTATCAACATAATTGTGAGCAACAATAAGAGTGGGCCATCTGGGTACGGTAATTTGTTTACTGTATTTTCAGTTTGCCAGTCTACTGATTGGTGGATTGACACAGGTGCAAATATTCATGTTTGTGCTGACATTTCATTGTTTTGTTCTTATCAGGACACAGGGAATAGGTCCGTACTGATGGGGAACAGTGCGAGTGCTTCTGTTCATTGTGTTGGCACGATCGATCTGAAGTTTACTTCGGGAAGGATCGTGCAATTGAAGAACGTGCTACATGTCCCCGCCATCAAAAAGAATCTCGTTAGTGGTTCCCTTCTATGTAGAGAAGGGTTTAAATTGGTATTCGAGTCTAATAAAGTAGTTGTTACGAAATAGGGATTGTTTGTTGGAAAAGGTTATGAATGCGGAGGTCTATTATGCTTTTCCCTCGCTAATTTTTATAATAAAGTCGTGAACAATATTCATTCGAGTGTTAATGAAACAGAAGTTTGGCATTCACGTCTTTGTCACATTGTTTTTGGTAGTATGATGCGGTTAGCAAAGTTGAATTTAATCCCAAGTTTCACTTTAGCCAATTGTTCTAAGTGCCATTCGTGTGTGCAAGCAAAGCATCCTCGCAAGCCCCATAAGGCTGCGGAGGAGAGACATTTGGCGCCGTTAGAACTCATGCATTCTGATATTTGTGAGATGAATGGTTTATTGACTAAAGGTGGAAAAACATACTTCATGACACTGATAGATGATTCTACTAGATATTGCTATGTATTTCTTTTAAACACTAAGATGAGGATCTACACTACTTTAAAATTTATAAGGCAGAAGTTGAGAATCAACTTGAAAAGAAAATAAAACGAGTTCGGTCAGATCATGGTGGAGAGTATTTCTCTAATGAGTTTGGTTCTTTCTATGCGGAACACAGACTTATTCATGAGAGGATGCATCCCTATTCACCTCAGTCAAATGGGGTTGCTGAATGGAAAAAATGTACTCTAACAGATTTGGTTAATGCCATGTTAGATACATCGGGTTTATCCAAGGCATGGTGGGGGGAGGCTATATTGACATCATGTCATGTCTTGAATAAAGTCCCGACAAAAGACAATGAGATCACTCCCTATGAATAATGGGAAAAGACAAGAACGACACTCTCATACTTACGTACTTGGGACTACTTGGCGAAAGTCAATGTGCCAATCCCAAAAAGCGTAAACTTGGACCAAAGACCATGGACTACATTAATTTGGGCTACGCTAAGAATAGCGTCGGCTATAGATTTCTGGTAGTGAAATCTGAGGTACCTGACATGAAGGTCGGTACGATTATGGAGTCTAAAGATGCTACATTCTTTGATGATATTTTTCCTATGAAAGATATGCAAAGCACTCCTAGGCTGGAATCTGATGAGTCTTGAACCTGCCATTCCAATGGAATATTATGAACAGACACATGATGGAAATCCTGAGGAGGATGACAAGGAAACCCTTGGTAGGGGCAAGAGACAGAGGACTGCAAAGTCTTTTGGTGATGATTTATTTGTATACCTTGTGGATGATACTCCCACTTCTATTTCAGAAGCTTATGCATCTCCGGATGCTGACTACTGGAAAGAAGCGGTCCGTAGCGAGATGGACTCCATCATGGCTAACGGGACATGGGAAATCACTCAACGCTCCTATGGCTGTAAACCATTGGGATGTAAATGGGTGTTCAAAAAGAAGCTTAGGCCTGATGGTACGATTGAAAAGTATAAAGGCTAGGCTTGTGGCCAAGGGCTTTGACCAGAAAGAAGAGGAAGATTTCTTCGATACTTATTCACCTGTGGCTAGACTTACCACCATTCGAGTATTACTCTCGTTGGCGGCCTCGCATGGCCTTCTCGTCCACCAGATGGATGTTAAGACGGCTTTCCTGAATGGAGAGCTAAACGAGGAAATCTACATGCAACACCCAGATGGCTTTGTGATAGATGGTCAGGAAGGAAAAATGTGTAGGTTGCTGAAAATATTTGTATGGCCTGAAACAAGCACCTAAGCAATAGCATGATAAGTTTAATACAACTCTGACATCTGTTGGTTTCGTTGTTAATGAAGCTGACAAATGTGTATACTATCGCCATGGTGGAGGCGCAGGAGTTATATTGTTGATGACATACTGATATTCGGAACCAACCTCAAAGTCATTGAGGAGGTCAAGTCATTTCTATCTCAAAATTTTGAGATGAAAGACCTTGGTGTGGCTGATGTTATCTTGAACATCAAGCTACTGAGAGATAATGAGGGTGGGCTTACACTTCTGCAATCCCATTATGTTGAAAAGGTGTTGAGTCGTTTTGGATATGCGGACTGCACGCCATCTCAAACACCATATGATACTAGCGTGTTGATTCGAAAGTCCAAAGGCACGACTATAGATCAATTAAGATACTCTCAAATCATTGGTTCACTTATGTACCTAGCGAGTGCTACGAGGCCTGACATCACCTTTGCTGTGAGCAAACTGAGTCGGCTTTTTTCAAAACCGGGTGATGTACATTGGCGTGCTGTTGAAAGAGTTATGCACTATCTGAAGGGTACTATGAACTATGGACTTCACTATACCGGATACCCGTCGATACTTGAAGGATATAGTGATGAGAATTGGATCTCTGATGCTGATGAGATGAAGGCCACAACTAGGTATATGTTTACTCTTGGAGGTGGCGCTGTTTCCTGGAAGTCTTGCAAGCAAACAATCTTAACAAGATCAATAATGGAAGCAGAATTAACAGCATTAGACACATCTGGTGTCGAAGTAGGATGGCTTCGAGATCTTTCGATGGACTTGCTAGTGGTTGATAAACCGGTTCCGCTATCCTTATGAACTATGACAATCAGACTGTCATCACTAAGGTGAAGAGTTCAAAGGACAACATGAAGTCCAACAAACACATAAGAATGAGACTAAAAGTTGTTAGAAAACTAAGAAACTCCGGAGTGATAGCGTTGGAATATGTTCAAACGGCTAAAAATCTGGCAGATCCCTTTACAAAAGGGCTATCGCACGTTGTGATAGATAATGCATCGAGGGAGATGGGTATGAGACCCACATGAGATGCCATGGTAGTAACCCAACCTATGTGATCGGAGATCTCGTGAAGTAGAACCTGGAAAAACAAGCTAGTGGTTAACCGAGGAGAGTATTTTAACTAACCCACTCCGTTGGAGATGCACAACTCTCGGTAACTGTATGGCAGGTTGACTTTTGTCTTAATATGTTCCAAGGCTTATAAAAGCAAGATGCTATCCTATAGAGCCATCTTTGAAGGAACACACCTATATGAGCCCGACTACTGGTCATAGTCTATGAGATTAGGGTGATCTCTAGTAAGTTCATGAACAGGCCAGGAGTGACCAATATGCTCCACCCGAGGGGTCAGCCTTCGGCAGCCTAGTACTGGTAAGACACTTGGTGAAACTCCTTCACGCCAAATTGACAATTCAAGGCCTAGTCCATTGTTCAGTTGTGGAGAAGTGTAGCTATTTGTTCTAGGTGGATGTTCAACCTTAACGGGCCTCCAGTGAAAATACTAGTATATCAAAATAGAGTTTGCAACAGAGGACAACACCATGGGCCTTCGGGATCTGGTGGGGGATTGTTGAATACTAGTTTGGCTATAGGCCCATTTAACAATTTCAGAAAATCCCTAAGGGCCCAAGCTGTCAAGAGAGTGGTGGGAAGTTTAGTCCCACATGGCTAGTTGAGAGAGATGTACACCAACTTATAAGGTGAGCTCTTCTCCCATTAGTATGAGTTCGTGTGAAGGAAGGCGAGGTGTTCCACATGCGCGCCTCCTCCGCCGCCCGCCACGCCTCGTCACGAAGCCGATGCAATGTTTTCCCGGTCAAAATTGGAGAGTCCATTACAGACACAAAATGAATATGAGAGATGGAAACATCTGTAATTAAATGTGTTTTTATGGAGATGAAACTTCTGTAATTAAGCGGTTTTATTGCTGGACCGTTCTCCTACCGGACTGGCTATATATATGAGGCATCGCAGCTCAGCAAAAGACACAACACTTCACACTTCCACTTCTCTCTGGTTGTTCCTTTCACTGCTGCTGCCTTCGGTGATCCCATCCTGTCTACCGCGTACACGACTGATGGGAGAGCAGGCCTTCGAAACCCCGCTTCTCCAGATCCTGTACGGGAGAGAGGCGATTAGATTTTTGGGGAGCGTCTCCTACGCGACTGCTCGCCTCTGTTCGACTACTTCCTCTACGTCGACAACTTCCATGTCACCTTCGTCTTCACCATGAGCACTGACGCCGATCGCGTGGCTGCCGAGAAGGCCGCTGCTGAAAAGACGATCGCCGACGAGGCCAACGCCTCCGCTGCTGCTACGGCCGACTGGCCTACTGGAGAGTCTAACACAGTTATCCCCTTCCTATTTATTTTCATGTATGTAGTACTAGTGGTTTGCGTAGATGTTTTACTATCTGCCTAGTACGTGCGTACATCATCAAAATTCAGTATGTCATTAGCACTGCCTATGTTATGTTCATGATTTATTATTGGATTAAATTAATCGAACAATTGTTTAATTTCTTAACAAAAGGTCTCATATATTCATATGGGGCATATGGCTACCTGTGGTGCCGCTCCACATGATTGAAGGCCTCGGGCGTTCGGGGGAACTTATCCTGGTTAGCTCGTGCTTCACAAGTTGAGAAATGATCGCGAACGGAATAGTACGTACTAGTTGATGATCTGGCGGGTGTGTCCCTGAAAACATCACGCGGTTTTCCGGTACCATTTTGATACGTTGCTGTCCGAGAAGTGAATGAGTCGAGGTGCTGTCTATCCGCACACATGTCACAGCACGATGCAACCTGGTGCCGGGGCTGGAAAATTCCTTGCCGTGGCTAGGTATCAGTCGTTCTGTCCGTCCAGTCGGCTCGATCCAGCGAGAGAAATATCGTACGACAGGGACAAAATGGAAGGACAATCAATTCTCGCATGGGTGGAAGTTGAGAAGGCTGCGTACCTTGGCGACGAAGCGATTCGTGCCCTTGACCCTGCTGCGAGGAGAGCGAGCCGCACCATGCATCCAGGCCCTGCGTGAAAACCCCACCACGGGCCACATAACTAGCTAGGCAACGCCCTGTTTCTTTCCTTGTATCAATGTATTTCTTATACTGATTTTACATAAAGCTTCACCTGGATTGCTTGATTTTTGTATGAACAATGTGTTGGGACAAACTGTCGTTGCCGAATCGAATGAGAGAGAGATGAACTAGAGCGAGAGAGAGAGAGAGAGAGTTTTGCGCTGCCCAAACTTCGCAGCTTTTCTGTGTGCCGTTTTGTTCTTGTTATTCTGTTACAACAGAAGCCCCATCTAACTATCTCCCGGCGGGATCGCCATGATCCATGATGGCCGCGCCATCCCACGACCACATCACACAACGACCAAGTCCCACCGGGAGAGAAACTAGGGTAGAAAAAAAAAGAGGGACGTGCGTACATGCACTCCACTCCTACTACTACGTGCATGCGCCGGTCACATTCACCATGCACACGCATTATTCAACATAAAAGCAAATGGGACTAAGCTACACAGCCATGCATCCAACTAACTTATGCTAACAATTCTCCCTCTTAAGCTTGTTGGCTCTTGATGACTTCACTGACGCCCATCTTCTGCCTCATCTCCACAAAGCGCACTCACTCGAGAGCGTTGGTCAGTACGTCATCTAGCTGTTGTTCAGTCCCAACATGATCGACCTCCACCTGTCTTTCCTCGATGCACTCCCTGTTGAAGTGAAACTTCACATCAATATGCTTGCTGCGATTGTAATGGACAGGGTTCTTTGCCAATGCTATGGCTGACTTGTTGTCGATCAGAAGTTTGAACTTCCCTGGTTCTCCCCCTTTATATTTGAGAGCAATCTGCAAAGCTAGAGTCCTTGACATGTTGCAAGTGCAGCGGCCACATACTCTGCCTCACATGAACTGATTGCTACCACCTTCTGTTTCTGAGAGGTCCAAGTAATGGGTTTAACGGCCGAGGAAGAAGATATGCCCTGAAGTGCTCTTGCGGTATTCAACATCTCCCGCATGATCATTGTGCTATAGCCCAAAAGGTCTCCAGTTCCTCCACGTACATAACGGCATCCATAGCTCAATGTCCCTTGCACATATCGGAGAACTTGCTTGACAGCCGTCCAATGTGTTGTGGTTGTCTTCTCCACACATCTTCTAACAATTCCAACGGCATGTGTGGTATCTGGTCTTGAGTTCACTAGGTACCTTAGACTGCCAATTATGCTGCGGTCGAGGGATGGATTGAAAGCTTTTGCATCATCTTCCTTTCTCAGTTTGAGACTGCATTCCAAGGGGGTGTGGCATCGATTGCACCCGGCCATCCCAGCCTACTCAACAATGGCGTAGCTTAGTTCATTGCTGGGGGGCTGTGCCCCCACCCCCCCCCCAAGATTGTCAAGAGAGTCTCGATTATGAATTTTCATGTGCTTGGTCCCCCACTGACTCAT
>NC_041393.1:629143235-629150360 GCF_002162155.2 Triticum dicoccoides | reverse complement strand
CTGCTCAAGGATCTTTTCCGCATATCCAGATTGGCACAAAGTGATATCTCCCTTGGACTGAGTCACCTCAATCCCTAAGTAGTATCTTAGGAGGCCGAAGTCACTCATCTTGAAGAGCTTATGCATCTGATCCTTGAAATCTGTGATGTGTGCTGCATCAGTACCGGTGATGATCAAATCATCGACATACTCTCCCACGAATAGAAAAGAATGTGCATCTCCGCGTCGATAAACTGCATGCTCCAGCGTGCTCCTTCTGAACCCAAGTGTGCAAAGAGTTTCATCCAGTTTGGCATACCAAGATCTTGGTGCCTGACGAACCCATAGAGAGCCTTGCTCAGCTTCAGCACCTCCCCTTCTCGACCGTCCATGACATATCCCGGCGGCTGCATGACATAGAGCTCCTCCGCTGGGTCACCGTTGACGAAGGCGGACTTTACGTCCATATGGTGAAATTCCCATACAACTTCCTCATTGGCCAATGCTTCACTTATGCTGGTTGGCTCCTCTGTACTGAGGAGACAGTGCTCCGTGGCCTCGCGCGCCTCTCCCTCAGTTTCATCAAGGATGCAGGAGAGGTGCCGACAGCGTATATGCCCTGTGTCCACATCGCGGTCGTCATCTTGACTCAGTGGCGTGGCCCAGCGGATCCGTGCAACAGTATCCGGTGTGTGCGGATCCCCTGGTGGTGTCGCAGGAGTGCTCTGCGCTGGCGTGTTCGTATCTGAGGACGCCGCCCCTGAGGCTTGTGTTCCATGCATGCTTTGCGCCGGCATGCCCGCGCCTGGAGTCGACACCCCTGAGGCTGGTGTAGTGGGTGTGGCTCCCCCTTGTGGCGAAGCTGGAGATGAGGGAGCGCTAGTGTCCAGCTCGTAAACGCCATGAGCCATGGTGTATACCACGGTGAACGTGGCGGGCATGGGCGCCACCGTGGCCGCGTCCGGAGCACGCCAAGTCCACGGTCGTCCCTCTTCGAAGACGATGTCACATGTCACCTGCACCTTCTTGGTCGCTGGGTCATACGCATGGTAGGCCTTTGAGCCCTCTTCATACCCTACAAAGATCATAGGCATTGAGCGATGAGAGAGTTTGGAGATGCCCGGCCCTGTTCTCTTCACATGCACCGCGCACCCAAACATACGCAGTTGGGCTTACGGCCATGCCACGCCTCGTATGGGGTGACACCCTCCAGGCTTCTCGTCGGCGCGTGGTTCAGCAAGTACACTACCATATTCACTGCCTCAGCCCAGAAGAATGTCGGCGCGCTCATGCTCTTGAGCATGCATCTTGCCATCTCAACGACTGTCTGGTTGCGCCTTTCGACGAAACCATTTTGCTGAGGTGAGTAAGGCGCTGTGGTGCCCCTGCGGCTTACAATAATCCTCGAACTCGATGGAATTGAACTCCCCTCCGCGATCTGAGCGGAAGGCAGGGAGCTTGCACCTATCGTGTGCCTCAGCCATGACTTGGATATTCTTGAAGCGTGCATGCGCCTCGTCCTATCTCAACAGCTCAATCCACATGTAGCGACTGAAGTCATCCACAATCAGCAAAAAATATTTGTTGCCACCTGGTGTCGTCAGTGTGATTGGCCCGCAAAGATCAGTGTGCACGAGCTCCAGTGCACGCTCTATGAGGTATGCCGTGGCCTGCACGAACGGGGCTCGGTGTTGCTTCCGAAGGGCGCACCCATCACAGTACTCTTCTACCCGGTCGATGATGGGCATCCCACGCACGAGCTTCTTGGTTGACATGGCCCGGAGCGCGCCGAAGTGCAGGTGTCCCATGCGCGCCTGCCATCGCCACGACGCATCGTCGCCTTGCGCCCTGAGGCATGTACGAGTGTTGATGGTGAGCATGCCAGTGTAGAGCCGGTTACCCGACCGCAGATGTGTGCCATCATGCGCCTTGTGGAATCCTTGATGGCCATGACTCCGTGTTCGATTGAGATGGTGCAGCTGGCTTCATCTAGCTGTCGCACCGAGACGACGTTGCTGCATAGAGTGGGGATGAAGAAAACACCGGTGAGCGTGCGTTGATTTCCGATGTTGCAACGAAAGACAATGGTCCCGCACCCCTTGGTGGACCCCAGCGAGCCGTCACCAAATTTCACCGCCCCGTGCATGGATTCGTCCAGGGACGCGAACGCCTGCCTGTCACCGATCATATGGCTGCTTGCTCCGGTGTCAAAGAACCACACACCGTCAGGGGAGGACACGGGAACCACTTTCTCCTCGTTCAGATGTACCTCTTGGGGTGGGACGACATGAGAGGTGTTGGTGTCGGTGACCATGGCCATAAGAAGGCCCGATTCGTGCTCGTCGCTGCCTTGCGCTAGGTTGGCATGCTCCTGCTCGCTGAGCCATGTCCGACACTCTTTCTTTCAGTGCCCTGGGATGCCGCAATGATGGCACTTTCCCTTTTTCTTCTTGCCGCCAGAGCTGCCCGTGCCCACGCTCCCCGACGCACCCTTGCCGCCGCCGTGTGATTTAGGCTTAGCGGGGGATTTGCTTTTGCCACCGTCGCCGCCGCCATCAGACGACGACCCGCCGCTGCCACCCTGACGTTCTCGGGCCGACCACTCCTCCTGAGTGAGCAGAAGGCGCCCAGCGGACTGTGTGGTGTCGTCCAGATCATAGTGATGTTCACATGTGGAGAAGCGCCCAACAAGCTCCTCGATGGACATGGTTTTCAGATCGATTAGGGACTCGATGGCCATGGCCATCGAGCGGTACCTCCGCGGCACAACTCAAAGGAATTTCTGGAAGGCCTTGTGCTCGGTGACGGGGTCACCGTACAGCTCCAGATCGGTCACGAGGCCAGTGAGCCGCAGCCCGAAATCCTCGAGGGACACCCCGTCTTTGAAGTGCAGATCCTCGAACTCGCGGCGGCGCAGCTGCGCCTTGGCCTCGCGAGCCCACTCGCTCCCCATGTGGAGCGTCTTGATGGTCTCCCACACGGTCTTGGCCGTGTCCTTGGCCGCGAGAACCCGGAGCATCTCAGGCGGCACGCCGGTAAGGATGATCTGCAGGGCATGTCGGTCATCGCGCTCCTCAGCGGCTCTGTCGGTCACTGCGGACCAGACACCGGCGACCTGCAGTTTCACCTGCATCAGGAGTGCCCACTCCATGTAGTTGGTGCGGGTGAGCACCATGGTCGACAACGAGCTCTCAGTTTCTCGCACCACCCTCTCGATGACATGGATCTTTCTGCTGCCGCTGCCCGTGAGGCGCCCCAGGGGCGCCTTGGACGACGGCGTCTTCAGCACTGTGCCGCACGACACATTGGAGTTTTGACGAACGCCATGCCGCACGAACGGCCCCTCGCCCGCACGGCCTATTCTTTTTCTTCTTCAGCTCTAACTGTCTGGCACACACCACGTACAACAAGCAGCAGTACAGGGGGTCTTTTATGCCCCAGCACGCGCACACACTCTGACACGGTGTGATCCGGTCGGCCCGGCCACCCCTCACAAGGATCTCACGCGAAGGACTCGGCTGCTCTGAACAGCCCACGCATGCATGACTCAGCACGCAGCCACCTCGAAGGAATGATGAGTCGATGATGCTGCTATCGACCACACACACGTGGGCAACAGAGAAGAGAACTCGATGCCAGGCTCGATCAGCAGCATTGACTGTTATGTCTGTCGGTCAGTTGAGTCGGTAAGCATCAAGAGAGTAGCGGAAAGTGGAGTTTGAGTTAGTTTGAAAGAAATGTGAGGATGATCTATTATTTTCTGTGTGAGTGGAAGAGGCAAAAGATTTTACAATTTTTGTTCCTTTGATATGAAGCGGTTTCTGACTTAGCCATGCATGGTGCAAGGTGAGCGAACGAACCGCGCTAGTGGCCTCTCCATGCAGCTGCTATGCTTTGTGTCACATGCGACTGCGTGATCGTGCGTACATGTGTTTTAAAATGCAGAATTTACAGCCTTCTTTCTCAAAACAAGAAATTGTCTTGTAGCCTCTTCTCTTCGCGTCGATGGTCTCATGGCCTCGGCGGTGGTGCTCCTCTAGCTTCAGCAAGGTGGTTGTGTTCCAAGGCCCCTCTCACCCTTGAGTTCTCGATGATCCGTATTCTAGGGCGAGCATTCCATCATCCAAGGGTGTGTGGCACCCTTTGATCCATGGCGAGGGAGGTCCTTTTGGCATGGAACTTGATGGTGCCATTGTGCCAGATACCAGGTGATCATGATGACAGGTCCTACATTGACGGTTAGTTCCATTGCGAGTCCCCTTTTTTCTTTGCTTCAGTTCTTCAGTAACATATTAGGGCTCCGTTGACTCCAAGCTTTGTTTCATTCTTCTTTTGTTGCCTTCTTGTCTCTTTCAGGGTTTTGTTAATGTTCCCAAGCACCCTTCTATTCTGTCATTGTCCCTTTCCTTCATTGTGTGGTGTGCTGCAGTGCCATGTTGTACTATTCATTATAGAGCTTCATTAATTTAAAGCCATGCGATAGCCTTCTTAAAAATATATACTGGGAGCATGTAAAAAGTACACTCAATCCAAGTACATTCGTCGGCATTTGATTGGTTTAGACATCTGATATCCTACTAGAGTTCTCATAAAAAAGTAAGATCAGCCGCAGCCTCTACCTCATTACTATGCACACAGCCATCACAAGAGTATCAAAAATTAAAGACATGCCACAACCAACTCAAATAGGAAAATATGCCTACACATATAGCCTATTATTGAACCGTCATCCAAACCATTTGTACGTATTCCATACTACCATCTTTCATTGGTTGCGCCTAGAGACCATAAGCTTCTACACTACTTCATGTTGCAGCAATGACCACATGCAGATCCATCCCGCAACATGGAAAATAACGTCAATTTTCGAACTTTCACTCTATTCAAACTAGAGTCATCAAGACAATTATATATAGACCAAAGCAAAGCACAAACACCCACATGGA
This sequence comes from Triticum dicoccoides, assembly GCF_002162155.2. NCBI lineage: Eukaryota > Viridiplantae > Streptophyta > Magnoliopsida > Poales > Poaceae > Triticum > Triticum dicoccoides. The sequence goes on along the minus strand of NC_041393.1, from coordinate 629,145,435 downwards.
CTGCGCTTTTGTTTTGGCCTCACCCCCCTCAACTAGTTACCAAACATATTGGTAATACTGATGGATGGAGGCAAATTGAAGGTCACATGAATCGTGCGTCATAAGAGAGTGGCAAATGGGCATGCAATAAGCAGATGCACTATTTTTTCTTGATCACAGAAGCAAACATTGTTTGTTGCATTGCCTTTACGTTTCTCTAGATTATCTTTAGTAGGAATTACTATCCGATGAACATACCATATGAAAATCTTAATTTTGAGTGGTACTTTGGTTTTCGAAATGTGATTTGAATAGAAGACTAGTCTAGATTTGACTAAATCCGTATACATAGATTTGATCGTGAAAGCCCCAGAAGGCGTCAACTTCCAACGGAATGTGTCCGGTTCATTAGTGAGGTTAATATGTATCAAACACCTAAAAAAATGCACCCGCACAATCCACTCTTGCAAGGAACTAGCGCAAAGCATTCCTCCCCTCGTTCCCTGCCGGCGAGGCCTTTATTCACCTCCTCTCTACATGTCGTTCTGGTGGACGGTGGAAGGGAGGGGAATCCTGGAACCTCATCTCCGACTAGTAGATAGGTTAGGCTTTTAATCCTAGCAAAGGCGACATTTGTTCTATTTCTTCAAATCAGTCTTTCGGGCTCTGATCCTCCTCAAGTTCGTCCGTCTAGATGGATTAGATAGTGCTCCAACATAGATTCCCGCCAGCTCCTCAGTGCAGCGAGTTAAGGCTTTCTTGTCATGCATATGGAATGGCAATATTTGGTATCAGGTTCTTCTAGTTGACTCAAGGGTTCAATGACCACTATTGTGGATCAGGAGCGCTGGTCCTTAGGGGCACGTTCACGAAGACTTCCCGATGGTCATCAACGAGGTAAGATCGCCTCCCGGTATGGGCGCGGTGACACCACCGCGTTGGCGGCTCGTTTTTGTGTCGACATTGGTCGTTTCATGGTCTAGGGACCTCAATATAAATCTTATTTATGTTTGAGATGCTTTGTACTTCTGATAAACCTTTCTAATAGATATACATCCTTTTTGAAAAAGAACAGACTTTTCATATTATAAGTTTGTTGAGCAGAGGAGCATAGTGAACATGCTGTTACGTAGGGAATTTCAGTCCCCATTGATAGGAATGAAGTACATGGTAGAGAAGATGATTGATTTATTTGTCCTAGTAATTTGTTTTTTTCCTGCAATACAATTATACTTTTATGAATTCGAATATGGCTGGTAAGCTTGACCTTATCTTCCTTTTTAAACATTTTTTAGTTTTGTACTTACAAATATAGGTGACTTGCAGATGCACATATTGTTGTAGTTACAAGTGTGCAATACAAGTTGCCGTTTGTTTGGTATATGATTTAAGTAGACAAGTAATCTTCATGTTTCAATAGTAAATTTCCAATATGCATGAATGTCCAATTCGAAAAGAAAAATGCAACTGTATTTCTTTGATTTTCTTGTAAAATCATGTGGAGTTTTATAATCTGTTATTCTTTTTACTCTTGCCCTGGTATCTTATCCATTCTCTTTTATTCTACTCAGTTCTAGTCTCTTCAACTACTCTACCTCTAGTCCTCTCACACTTTAGACTACTCCGTTCTCTCCTCCCTATATATTTCCAAGTTTTATAACATCCTTGATGGGAGCCTCGGTATTGCATATATACACAGTAGCTGATTGTAAGCGTGCATGCAGCCCAGTCCAATACAATACATGCGATTAGGCGGTTGAGTTGTTGATATATTACTATGATGAAAAGGATTTTCATTCTTTAGTTGCTTCGTCCACTCCCTATGTACTCGTTATTTGTTAGTTTGAAATTTGAGCATTGGAGGTATCAGGATGCAAACATGTGTAGGAAGTATATTTTTGGGAGATCCAACACAAGTGGTGATCTACTTGATCGTCAACAGATGTAGCGCGAAATAAAGTGCTGGTTAGTGGAACTATTGGAAAATCAGATATCAGGAAGGGGATAGTAGAACCACTTAATTTTGGGGTAAAAACTCTTGTCCTAATCTTTATTGTTTGGGCTCGAAAACGGCGAACTTGCATCGTTACCTTATTGAACGTGTAGTGTCTTTAATGTTGTGTTTACCTGCATTGGTTGGTTTCGAAAACCAGGCTGAAAATCCTTTTTCAGGCAACAAGGTCAAATCATCAACAAGCAGAGTTTATATGTAGGCAACTAC
>NC_041393.1:629135788-629142987 GCF_002162155.2 Triticum dicoccoides | reverse complement strand
CCCCCCATCTTGCATCCTTATTTTCCTCGGGGTCAACGCTAATACATTCTCTCAGTCATGCCTACGCATGGCTTGCTACATGGTGATCGGCGACTTAGAGAATCCATTCCTTCGATGGTCAGAACACGTTCGACGTGTCCTGCTGGACCGACTGCCTTCTGGTTCCGGCAAGGTACATGTGTTGCCTTCGGTTGCATGCTCCGTTTGCCTATCGATTTACTCTGGCAAGGCAGGTCCGTACACGACGTAGTTTCCGTGCCTTCATAGATTATTTCATGGAAACGTAAGCAACACACACACGCACAGATCAATTTTGCAGTATGAACATGCAAAGAGTTGTGTCGTTGAGTTGGGCCATTGCCAATGGACATCGCCTCCGTCATCCAAAGATTAGAGATCCAGATGATCGACCGGCCAACAAGCACGGAAACATCTTTTCTTTGAAGAGAGAACAATTATTAATTCCATTAAGTGAATAGACTATTTTACCCCTTTTAAATCAAAGGGGTAACTTCTATCTCATCTTTAATCTGCGCTGAAAATTATAACTTTGTAATGGGGCTGTACTAAAGCACAACTCTTTGAATTGAGAACACGAATGCGGATTGCACACTCTCTTTAGACTACCATGTCCCACCATACTCCTGGAATTGACTACGAATTTGTTTCTACAACATACAGAGGGGGGTGAGAGTTGTTCTTGAAGACACAGCGGTTCTGCTCAGGTCTGAAGGGTGCATATAACAACCGAATCAATCCCTTTCCAGAGAGGCAGGGGCACTACAACACGACTGAGCATCAAGGGCATTTTCTACAAGGCAATTTTTAAAATGCCTTGGATTGACTTCCTTGGAGGCGTTCTGGAAAAGTGCCTTCAAAACTCTTACTTTCCAAGGAAACTTACGAAGAATGCCATAAATAATGCTCAGTTGAAGGCATTCTAAAATCGCCTTAATATAAATGGAGGCGTTTTCAGAAAACGCCGTATAACATGAAAGCATAGGAGGCTTATTGGAAAATGCCAGCACGATTTGAAGGCATTTTGCAGGTGAAACGCCTCGCAATCACAGTCACAAAGAGACCCTATCATGTGTAAAATATTCAATATATAGCCTTCCACTTCACCTCACAGCGTACAAACATTATATAAAGCCGCCTCCGAGCTAAATCAACTAGCTATCATCCTTCTGGTGGCATGCCTTGCTACTCCTAGCACTGAGGTCGCCGGTTCGAGTCACGGTTGCTAGCAAATTTTATCAGCGAACTGGGATTTTTTTTCTTTTATATCTGCGTGAGCCGTTCTGCAGCAAAGTACTCATTCTTTTGTCCCGTACTGCTTAGCGAGATGAAGTGTAGCCTGTTTAAAAGGGGGGCCATGCGATAAGCCTCATGAATTCTTCTAAACAGGTAAATTAGTTCGTGTACGTTAGGGATAGACTAGGCTGGGACCGGGCCAATAATCGTGGCCCCGGCACACAACAAGCAGGGCAGAGAGAGGAGGGTCAACCTTCCCATTCCAGTTTCGGAGGCATTCTCGAGGAACGCCGAGAAAGATCTTTGGAGGCATTTTTTAAATCGCCTCAAGAGATGTGACCATCGAAGGCATTCTTGAGAAACGCCGAGAAAGGTCTTTCCCTTCGCGATTAACGTTAGCGTTTTTTGGAAGTGCCACCATAGTTCTTTGAAGGCGTTTTGGGAGCTTTCCAAGGCATTTTTTAACGCCTTGTAATATCTACTGTGTTGTAGTGGGGGTTTGCGCTGTGCGTAGCGGACACCACCACCACTATGAATCTCAAGGAGTTCGATCCTAGATTAGGATGAGTGCTGGTGGCATGCTTAACACATGCAAGTCGAATGAGAGATCTGGTGTTTCCAGTGGCGAACGGCTGAGTAACGCATAAAAGCATGCCCTAATACCTTGTATTGTATGATTAGGTCTGACTAAATCATTTTTTGGCTTCCTCCATTTCTTTATAAAAGGAAATATAACCAAGAGTGGTTCGAATGTATATAAAACGATTTTGTTCCTATTTTCTATTATTAGATAGTGTGCATAAATCTCATGATAAGTTGCCAAAGATTCATATTGAAGTTCAATCGGAAATTCTCTTGACCCAATGACGTGTTGATCCAAGTTCCATTGTAGCCACGAGGGACTATCTAAACTTCAAGAAGACGAGCGTTTGCAGTTGGGGTCGAACTCTCGTGACCGATCCAGCTGCTAAGGATCAAGAACCATTCTTCACGTGCATAGGAGTACTCTACCATCTCGTCATTATCGAGACAGAGAGGACAGGAAGCTTGGTGCGGGAGTCCTTGTTTGGTAACAAGCTGAAGCACAACTCTTGTTTTACAAATATTTCTTGTGTGAAAAAAGGGCCCTGTTTTTATGATGTCTGCGTACATGGACATGACTTTCAGAACACCATTCCTAGCATTCAATCTCCATCAAAGTAAATCCAGCCCATGTGTTAGGTTGACCGACACCAGCCTGCACACTAAATAGAGCCAACGTATCGATTTATCACCAATCAAAGCCCCATGAAACTAAATATTCAACAGTTTTTCCATAAAATTTTGTATAGCGTCATGTCAACTCTTCTCTACTTACTCCTGCAGCCGTACACTCTGGTACCCATTTCCATCCTTTATATAGAAGCGTTTTGTCCAGCTTCGTTGCCTCCTCTCCATCATATGCAGACCCCTCTTGATAATTGGTTTCTTCTAGCTCACGGGCGAGTCACTCGGGTTGGGTGACCGATTGATCGGCATGGGAGGTACTGGGACATGCATGTAAGGCGAAGTTCGGTTGATCAGTTTGTGGCACCACACATCTGCGACTCCGCTTTACCGTGGCATGGCAGGGGCCCATAGATAACGAACTGCTCCTGGACATCTGCGTGCAAAAGCTACCCGCGAGCACCTAGCTAGGCCCCGCCTTACTTTCTTTGCAGCCACGGCCGAGCGTTGTGTTGTATCTTGTCACCCTGATTTGTCAGAGGAATGACCACACAACTATGAACTAGACTCTTATGAGACTACGTGGAACACATTGGGTTTTTAGTTTCTTTCTCGGACTCAGGTCCCTGCAAAATCGTGCCATCCAGCAATGCAACCATTGATATGTGGACGTGGCTAACATCCCACACGAAGAGTTGTTTGTGAAACAAAAATCCGCGTTGTGTATGATATAGACCGCCTGGGAGGCGATCGACATCACGAATGCAATGTGGACGCGACGTTGCTCCATCCTGTCCGCAGGGAGTTAACTATCTTTCTGCTCGTTCTTTTTTTCTGGCCGTGTCCCCGGAAATTGATTTTTTGGTTGCATTGGCTAGAACATGCACTTCTACATGGTATCAGAGCCAAGAGGTCTTCAGTTTAAGATCCGGCCAACGCAATTAAATTGCAGCCCACTCTCGCTCCATGTTGAGGGAGAGTGGTAGGCCACACATGAGGGGGAGTGTTGACGTATAAATGTATTGCCTAGTCTTTTTCATCAGAACAGTTTTTTGGTTGCATTGGTTAGAGCATGCACTTCTACAATACCATTACGAATATTCACAAGAGCAGCATTTACTAAGTCAGTGGAACGGCCGAAACGAGTTTGATTTGGCAAGTACTGAAACGTTTTCCTAGAATGGACATCAGATTTTGGCTTGCATAAAACCGTTTTAAATGAACTGATATGAAAAGTGTTTTCCGTGAAAATTGTGAATGTTATAGAAACGAATAACTTTACTTTTTCTGTCATCTCCATCCACGGTCATGTGTGACTTCTACAGCTAAAATAACACACTGCACAATAGAGATTTGCATATGGCTGGATTGTCTAGCCCAATCGCGCAAACAACCGTAGCTAGACAGGGAAGGCCTGGACAATGGCCAGACTGTCATGTATATCTCTGGACAAACCCAAGAAGTCTGGACAAATGGTCGGCTTATCGAGGACTTGTCCGGCCTCACAGTATTTTGTTGGATCAAGTACAACGTGAGTGTTTTCACTTTTATTAAGATGTCCTAAAATAGAAATATGCACAACATGAAAGTGGTGGGTCCCGACAAGGTGGACAATATGAATTGTTCAATTTTTTTGCATACAGTGTACGTAGCTAGATAATCTCCTTATTTTTATTTAAAACGACAATCATTATGAATGCCTAATTTTAAAAGAATAATGCACTTCTATATCCGTGATTATCAGGTAAAAGCATGCGAAGTTCTATAATTCGCAGTTGTCTATACTCATGTTCACCTATCTTATCTAGTAGTCTCTAATTTATTCCACCCATTTTCATTCCCCGTCAGCTACTCTAGCTCTACTTTTCACACATGGATCCTCTTTTTAGACTATTTCTTTCTCTCTTCCCTCTATATATATTGCGAAGTGCTAGCTAGAGCTTGGATAATGCACATATACGTGGTAGTTGATTGTAGGTGCGCAAGCAGTCCAGTCCAACACTATATATGTGATTGGAGGGTTCAATTGTTAATATATCACCCTGATGAGAAGGACATTGGTTCTTTAGTTGCTTCGTCCATTCGCCTTTGTACATGCTTGTCCGACGATTCCGCATGGGAGGTATTAGGATTCAAAAATGTGTTGGAAGTAATATTGTTGGGACATCCAGCACAAGTGATGCTCTGCTTCCTCGCCAGCCAACGTAGGACTGACGCATGTTTGGTTACCACGCATAAGGGGATTCGGGGGAACATCTCCAGGCTCGTCTTTGGTAAGCTGCAGTTATCACCGACAGTGGAATACTGCTACAGAGTGCAACTGTTGGTTGCTGATTTGCCGTGCGTGTCCCTGGGAACATATGCGGTTTCTTGTTCCATTGGATACGCCAGCGACGTCGTTGTCGGAAGGCTGAATGAGTCGAGGTGCTGTCTGAACACATGAGTCGTATTGGGAAGTTCCTTGCCATGGCTAAGTATCTGTCGTTATGTCCGTTGTAGACCTAGTCGGCACGATCTGGCAAGTAACGTGGAAGAACTTGAGTTTCGTCCGACATTGACAAATTACAAAAGGGAAGAATAGTCGAGGACAAATCCTTTCCTGTATGAAAAAAAAAAAAACAAATGTTCGTGTCTTCGTGATTTGCCCCCGCTGCGCGGAGAGCGAACTGCATGCGCCTGCATGGCAGACCTGCGCGCAAAAGTCTTGCTTTTCCTTGCCGCGTGTGACTGCATGCACTAGCGTAGCGATGTATCTTGATGCGATGATATACAAAACTGTTGCCAAGTACTGAAGTGATGTTCCGTGGAATATCCCGTAATGATTTGGTTTCACAGGAAAATATTGTCTTGCCCCCCTAATTATCGCATGTACGACCATGTTTGGAAGTTCTTTACTTGATGGTCAGATCGTAAGACAGTACTATATAGTACTCAGTACAGATGTACCTAGACACGTTTTAGTGTTAGATACGTATGTATCTAGGCAAATTTAATGCAAATAATTAGGGATGGAGGTAATACATCCAGTAAACTGGGAACTTGAGAGAATACATGAAGTGTATTCAATTGTTTTCCTTTCTTGTTCTGAGTGCCAATCCAACATGACATGCGCATACCGACTCATCAATCATCAATATAACCTGGTTTCCCAACGTCCCGTGGCCAACCTGGTACGACCTGTTATAGACCTCCAGGGGCGGCATCATGAACACGTTATGGGCATTGCTCCGGTGTGGCGTCGAGGGGACAGTCATCTTGCCACTCATTGTTCTTCTGGTCCCCATTCCCATAAAGTTCACGAATGCAACAATATTTTCCTAGAATGCTCGCCTAGAAATACAGTGAAATTTATAGGTTAAATGTGGTCACAAACCCATGAATCGGACTGTTCATGCTTCTGAATAATAATTCAAACGCGCCGGGAAGCATTTGGAAATTGGTTCACCCCAACAATATTCAACACTCTAGTGCAACAATGGTCACCCGCACCTTATATCACAAGACGTTTTATCTGTGGGAGATTCTCGAGCGGATTAGTTCACCTGAGCCTAGAGTGCGGCAGCGATCCATAGTTGCATACATCGGTGGATCTCAGGCTACAACCAATGTGCGATGGCTTGCCGCAAATGATGCCCTGGCTAGGACTGCTATGGTTGGGTGTCTAAGTAGGCTGGCGGGCGTCTAGCGGCATGATAGGTCTTCTGGATGAGCGTGGGTTGTGGAGGCAGCTTAGTGGGCAACACATATATTGGTTTTCTATTCTTAGCAAACTTATCATGTAATTTCGGCAACAGTGACCCTAAAGCTTTCTCATGTGAGACCGGATAGAGATTTAATTTTGCAGTCCAGTCGTGTGCGAAATAGCATAAAGCTCTATGCGAGCAGAGGTCGACTGATAAAGATGGTGGATCGGGATGGAAAGTTCTGGATGGTAGAGATGTTGGATGTCGGTGGCCTAATCGGTGTTGAATAGACATTTTCTTGACGAGAACTCGTGATGCAACTTTCATTGGCTTGGTCTATTAGGTTTTGCATACATGTATCTCATTCTTGTTGGAAGTGTTGGCTTAAAGCTCAACTTTGAGGTATAGACCAAAAATCTTATCGGTGCTAGCTGAACTCACCAACAATGGTGACCGACTAATGATCCTTCCTGAAAGATGTGGCCTTTGTGTACTGTGATGTCTATTGCTTCACATTGTTGGGCAAGGTATTTTGATTCATGTTGATAGGAATACGTGGTAGAGAATTTCTTTCGGGAGTTGTCCTTTCTCTAAAAAAATTCCATCTGCATTTTTTAGTCCAAATTGGTAAACAGCATGCACTGCTTCTTTCGCTCAAATAATTATTCTCTATCTATACTTCATGACCTATTAGAAGTAGAAGGTGCTCTAGTGCACTCCTTACCGGCAGAAAAAGATTGCAGTCAAGTTGATAATGAACTCTTAGCAATACATTACGTTTAAGTAGATCGGTAATCTTCATGTCAGTGAAAAAAATACTTTCATATCCATGAATGTCTAATTTTGAATGAAAAATACAATTGCACTTATGTGATTATATGGTCAAAGTATCTGAAGTTATATCATTCACTCTTTCGTTTACTCTCTTGCCTGCTATCGTATCTATTATCTCTTCTTTTTACCCACTTTTAGTTTAACTCTCTTCAACTACTGGAGCTATAGTCTTCACACAACGACCCTCCTCTTATCTCTCTCTCTCTCTCTCTCTCTCTCTCT
>NC_041393.1:629131604-629135545 GCF_002162155.2 Triticum dicoccoides | reverse complement strand
TGTCTCTCCGTGTGTTGCCAAGTGCTATATAGCTACTTTGTTATAAGCTTGGTACTTCAGATATACCCAACATTTGCTTGTAGGTGTGCACCCAGTATGGTCCAATATACTATATGCAATGATGTGATATGTTTGTTGCTACATCCATTTGCCTCTATACTCATTAGTTTGACAATTCGGATTGGGAGGTAACAGAATGCACAAAGGTTGCGGAAGTAGATTTTTTCAAATCCAATCCAAGTAATCATTTGCTTTCGCGTTAATGCTTTGATCGCTCATACATGATTAGTTGCCACTTTGATATCTACATCCATATCCAATTTGTATGATGTATCCATTAGTCATCACCAAAGAGGATGGACATTAATTATATGATGTTACTAACATCTAGTGAAGTAGGTTTTTTCAAGATCCAATCCAAGTAATCCTTTGCTTCCATGTTAATGCTTTGATGACCAATACATGATTAGTTAACGCTTTGATATGTGTATCCGTATCTGATTTGTATGATGTATATATAGAAGTCATGACCAAAGAGGATGCACATGAATTGTATGACATTACTAACATATAATTTTAGGCCTCATATTAATATTAATGTACATACACATGTCTGATGAAACAAAATTTCATGATGCGGTGTGTGTGGGAGTTTAATCCTTAATTACCTCATATTTTGTGTGAGAAGCGCAAGCTAAAAATCTGCTCTGCCCAATCATTTTAGGGTTATTTTCACTTAAACCTATTTTGTAAGAATTTTGTGCAATATTCATATGATCTTTAATTTTTCCCATATACATTGTCTCTATTGTAAAAAGAACTATGGAGTTGTTGAATCCACATGAATTTTGGTGAAAATGTAGACATATTTGAACCCTCATAGAGAAATCTTGTACCTTTCATAAGGCTTCTCTCACCCAATTCATGAATCCTAGGAAGCTTCGAAAACTTTGTATTGCAATGCTTTTGTTCCACGTAGGGTTCAACAAATTATCAAAATCAAACACTTTCCTTCATTTTTTGCATTTTAGAATATGCATTCCAAATAGGCTCCTTCAACTTCTTTTCTAAGTAGATAATAAAGTTAATTCCGAAACATTCTTATCGGCTTACATGAATTCTAGTGGAGAAAGTGTGTAGCGATCAGATTGCCTCATACATTGGGGTGGACATGGACGTGCTGAAAGATGGTTGCTTGCATAGCTTCTACCTTTTTTTAGAAAATGCATTATATTTCCTCAAACTACTTCCATGTTCTTGCATAGGTCCTGAATATTTTCAAAAATACCTGGGTCTCAAAAGTTTGCAATTAACCCATGCTAGGCAAAGAATAGGTGATTGAACTATTATGACTTGGACCTACCATGAGTCTCTAACTACAGTCTGGGGATCTAATAAGAAGATTTTCAAAATTTATTTGCCTGCATATGACACCTTGCAAATAGCTCGAGGACCTAAAATACACTTAAGGCTAGTCCATCGATTTTGACATCCTCGCATTCACACTGCTGTAATTTTATTGGCGGAAAATGCAAAGGCTTGACTCAGTCATTTCCTTCCATGTGCTCTAATCTTGATTAATTTTGCCAATTTAAGGCTAAAATACACATACCATATTAATTTACAGTGCCTCCCTTCCTTCCAGGCGTTTTTGTGTTCTTTTTTATGGTAGCTCCGACGAACTAGTCTTGGTTGATTAGTTGCTCTCCATTTCCTCCTAAAAATATGTTCTTCACTTTCAGCTTTTTGCGCTCACCAGCTTGATGACTAGGTAGTTGGATGGGAATGGGAGGCACTGGGAGGGAGGTATGCAGCAGAATAGGTATGGTTAGTTCATACATATTCGTAGTGCATCTGGGCAATACCCAATAGATACATATGGATCCGACAATGAAATAGTCAGATGTGATATATGAGTTGTGTTAAGTGGAACTGCATATGCATGGTTATATTTGGGATTTGTATTCAATATGGCTGGCGTACTTGTGCTCTCGAGAAAATTTGACTTGTGCACTTGCAGAAAATGTTTTAGAAAAATATGCAAAAAAAAGAAGAGCGAAAAGTTGTCTTGGTATTGTACGAAATACCTCTCATCTCTTTTTCGAACCTTGAACCATAGCTTTATTTTTGATATTTTCATTGGTGTAAAGGATAATATGTACATAGAGAGGGAGACAGAGAAAAGAAAAAATAAAGCAACCTAACCACACAATCCAATAAGAGTTGTGGGTAACATAATGATCATAAGGAAATTAATCTTACATCACCAAATCAAAGTTGGCTATGAATCTAGGCGCGGAGGCCAATGAATTTTTTTTCTTCACTTTGTGCCCAAGTTGAGTAAGATCTTGATTTTGAAGATATTTACAAGAGTCAAGTCCCTTAACTTAATTTCTGAAGATTTTCTCATTTCTCTACTTCCACATATTCTTGTAGCCCAAAATGATAATTTCGGATGCAATGTTCCTAGGTAAGTTTTGGTGAGCCAACAAAATCACCTCATATAGGGAAATCCCTTTGTTTTATTGAAAAGGACGGAGAGTAGGAAGACTAAGAATAGGTGTAGTCCCTGAAGAGATATGGAGTCGTTTCTTCTGCCTTTTCTTTTGTAGAAAACACAATCCAAGTATAATGATTTTTTTTGTAGTAGATTTTGGTGTTACCTCTTTGATGAAGAAAAAGGCAAAAAAAAATTGTATTTATGTCTATTAGCACATTTTCTTGACCATTTAAACATAATGTGATCATCTTGATCTTCCTTCATCCAGTTGCTATTTTTATATCTAAGTATATGGTGCATATTCATTGGTAAGTCCAAGTATTATTGTCTTGGGAGGTACGATTGTGCTTGATCAATTCCTGCAGATCATTGTATTGAGCAAAGGTTTTAGTAGTGAGGGTTGTATGGAAGTGCTCAGCCAAATTAGTGGTTTCTCATACTAGCAAAGGAGTGTTTCTAACTAATCGCAAAAGGGTGTAACTTCCGGAATTTTGGGGTGAGAGGCTGCTCTACCCAAGAATCGTCCCAAAATGAAATAGATCTCCCATTGATTACTTCATACATAGCCACCTATTTGAAAGTTTGGATCAGTTATAAGTGTGAATTCTACCAAAAGGAGCCTTGTTATCTATCCATGGGCCGACTACCACAGCAGTAACTTTCTGAAATAAATTTGACCCAAGGGTTATCCATCATATTAAAGAATTTATGCAAATTCTCGATGAGCATAGATTTGTTGTGAATAACAACATCCAGAATACGAATACCACCTAGAATTTTAGGCTTGCATACTTTTCCCAAGCAATGAGTGTATGTCCTGGAAGATCAAGATTATACGTGTTGGAGGTATTTATTATATTGATTTGCACTGGATACTGGAAGATCAAAATTATACATGAAGAAAATGTGTGCAGGGTGGAGAAGACCATTTTTATCAATCCTAGCCTGCCTTCATAAGAGACCATAGTGGACCATACACTACTAGGGAAAACCTTATACACGGCATCTTAGCAGTAGCGCTGGACAAAACAGGGCGCTATTGCTACTTAGTAGTAGCGAGTTTAAATAAACCGTGCTACTGCTACTACTTTAGCAGTAGCGCGTTCTACTAAAGAACGTTGTTGCTATGCTTGTACTGGGCGCAGATGGCTAGCACCACTTAGCAGTAGCGCGTATTCCCGACCAGCGCTACTGCTACATCCCTTAGCAGTAGAGCGTTTATCTGAAACGCGCTACTACTTACTTACCTTATCATAAAGCGGTTCACTGCACCGGTACCCTCTCACTCACTCTCTCCCTCTCACTCGCTCTTGCCCGGCCGCGCCGAACCCGTCGTCCGCCGCCGCCGCGCTTCTCCTCGCCGAGGTACTCCCTCCTCCCCTCCTCCTCCGGCCGCCCTCCTCCCACCGCCCCTCCCTCCTCCTTCTCAGGCCTCCCCCTC
>NC_041393.1:629125637-629131381 GCF_002162155.2 Triticum dicoccoides | reverse complement strand
TGTTTTTAGTAAGTGTTTAAAATAGTTAGTAAGTAAATTAATAAACTAGTTGAACTAGTTTGGTTTTAGTAAGAACTAGTTGAATTAATAGAACTAATGTATTTTTAGTAAGAAAATTAATATAACTAGTTGAACTAGTTTATTTTTAGAAAGAACTAGTTTATTTCTATTTATAGTAAGTTTATTTTTAGTAAGAACTAGTTGAATTAATAGAACTAGTTGAACATGTCACATTTGTTGTTATTTTTTTAGTTTAGCAATTATTCCCGCATCGACATATTAGTGATAACTTATAGGGTTTTTGTTTTTGCAGAAATCAAGCAGCCCCTCCATCATCCCCGCTGTCGTCCCCGTCACCGACCCCCTCCGACCTCGAGGTGAGACCAGCCAAATCTACATGTCAATATTAGTCCTATAAGATATGATGTAGATAAAAACATGTATATCTTGTGTTGCTCAAATAGGCCTATGTAGATAAAAACATGTACATCCGAGTGGCCTATGTTTTGCCGGAGTGTTGATTAATTTTTGTTCCAGCAAATTTCAGGTGCTCGATATGTCCTATTTTAGCAAAGGTCATGCCGGAATTTTCCGTGAATTTTGGCATGACTTGTTCTAGAATATGTAGGAAATATCGAGTGGCCTAGATTTTCTAGAAAGATAATTAAATGATATTTCGGGTTGACTTTAAGACTGTCGAGGCCGAAGAATCCCGACTGTTGTCGTGGGGGTCATTTCTCCTTCTTCTCCAAGTGCTAGACCTTTGTTATGCACTAGGGGAAGGAGGAGTAAAGACCATCACCGACGGTCACAAATGTCAGAGAGGAATCAGTGAGGGAGAGTATCCACCATATATGAAAGGATGAAGAATCCCGACTGTTGTCGTGGGGGTAGCTTCTCCTTCGTTCCCATGTGCTAGACAATTTGGTGTAATACACTCGGGAACGAAAGGAGGAGCTACCATCACCGACGGTCGAATATATACACCACGTGAGCTGAGAGTTTTCAAGAAAAGACTCGACTGACCCATAGTCAACCCGTGATGAATAATAATGATCTAATTTTTTTTGTAGTACATATATTTAATTGTATGAGTTTAATCTTTGAATTATGAACATAGGAAATGTCGTCGGGCGAAGAAGGTCCCGGGGAGTGCTCCTGGTGTGGCGACAACCAGGGTTTCTGCGACAGGCCTCACCTAGACGACGATCGGTGCTTTAGCATTAAGCTCGAGGAGGCCTTCGATTGTGAAATGATACGCTACGATGCTAAGTGTTTTTTTCGTAATTAAGCTCGACTTCTACTACTTCAGCGTGTAATTTTCGCCTTTTACAATTTGACTAGCTTATCCCGTGCCATGCAAGACGCTATGTCTTGAAGAGAATGGGTTTTGAAGATCATGAGAGGAATGAAACAAAGAAAATTAACCTAAGGACCCATCATGGTATGGATTGTGAGGTAAATCTATACAATTCTAAGAGCGTATCCCATTTCGGTTGCCCGGGTTGGGAAGCACTTTGCAAGATGTATGCTTTTCAAGAGGGTATGTTTGGACATTTGGGTGATCCTGACATCGACCAAGATAATTTGGACATTTGGGTTCTTGTTGATACGCTTCCAATTCTACCGCTATGTGAGTTCCTCAAACATAGTTATTAAGTAATTTATATTGTTTATTTCAAAATAGTTGACAGCTTATTTCCATTGATAGCTTATTTTCATGCTTCAAAGAGTGTGCTGAAGATGGTAGACAGAACCAACTACACCGATGGCTCTGAGTTAACTTATCAAGAGAAAAATCATCTGGTCGCATATTATACTGACATTGAGAATTACAATGCCTTTTATCGTACTCCACCAAATTTTGGTGAATACGTGCCACTAGTGCACGTGTTGAACAACGATAACTTCCATGGAGATTTCTTGGTAAGACTTTTAACTATTACGACATCCATGCATCTTTTGCAAACTTATAAAATTGAACTACATTGCTACCTACGAAGTTATTACTATGTTTTTAAACAGAAAATCCTGATGGATTGTGTGCCTCATTTGATGTATCAGAATGGTCGCCTGGATGTTTTGAACATACGGCCAGGTCATCCTACGAATCTCACATGTGCATACCGGATTTCTAAAAACGGTGAACACATGATAATCAAAGAATGGAAGAAATGTATGGACATTCGTAAGGAGGTTCTTGGAAGCAACATTGCGCGAAAGGCAAGAATTGGAGACAGGATAATCTCCATTCTCCATAATGGAGAGTCAGGGGCTATCTTGTTTTATGCTATTTTACCCAAGATAATATAGTAGGTCCTAAGAGAATGTAGTAGGTCCTATGAGGTACAATATGTTTATGAGAGTTGATGATTATGAGTAGTTGTGATTATGTCTAGTGACCAACTTGTATGTGATGTCTCATTGATGAAAAGGATGATCATGAGGAGGTGTTATATGATAATGATGTATTATGATGATAAGTTGTTAATGATATGATGATGATGATGATATTTATTATATCATTGGATGAAAGAACCGTGGATTAGTTTCAAGTGGATGTCCATCCACTTGAAACCAGTCCACGGTTCTTTCTCCCACTGATGTAATAACTCATTATGATGTAAAATCATTCTCTAAATTGCTGCGGTATGAAAACTTGTATAAAGGTGTATGAATACAACATGAAATACAAAAGAAATACGGAATAATAGTAGTAGCGTGTTCTAGGAGAAGCGCTACTACTAATTACCAGTAGCGCTTGTTTTAGAAAGCGCTGCTACTAAGTCGATATAGCAGTAGCGCGGCCCAGTCCACGCTACTGCTAACCTTTAGTTGTAGAGCCTTACTAGTAGCGCGGTGCCCCGCGCTACTAGTGGGCACTAAACCCGCGCTACTACTAGGGTTTTCCCTAGTAGTGATACATCAAGTCTCCTCTCAATCTGCTAGCAAATAGGAAGAAATTATCCACTTTGGGCTTTGAAGTGTTAAGAGGTAGTTCCAAATAAGTGAAGGGGGAGGCCCCCAATTGACATCCAAAATACTATAAGAATTTGTAAACGTCTTTCATGGACATTGATCGAAAAAACACATATTTGTTGTAGTTGACGTTTGACTCATTCTGGGTTGTAGCAACCATATTTTGATGTGCATCAGTTCATTCGTCATAGCTGGAAGTACTACAAAGGAAAATTTTCCATGATTCGCAATTCTCTCTGCAAGAAATTCTTCAAAGCAAGAGGACTTTGATCGTTGTTCAACATACGTCTTAATCAAATCCAAAGAGTAACAACTAATGGTCCTTGGTATATGTATACATTGCATAGAATTTTCTTCCATTTCGCTCTCCTATTTCAAATGAACTAAAGCAAAAATTAGCCTCTCTAACTATGGGAAAACAAGTTAAAAAATATCAGTCACCATGACTAGTGGGTCCTGAAGCGAAATGCACCTCATGTCAATGTATAAAGATGCAATAATCTAATGACAACCTTAGTTTTCTATGAAGTTCGTCATATGCTGAAGTTAGAAAAAAAACATATGTTTATACACTGCTAGAAAATGATAGAATCAACCGCAGTTAGCCCATATAGAAATATCAGCCGGGTGATCCCTTGCCCGTTTTCACGTGTCCATGCATGTGACATCGCTTGGGAGTGTTGTCACGTAATTTTAGTAGTTACTATACACTTGATGGTGATATTCCATATATCTGCATATCAACTCATACTTGCATAGTTCTACTATTCCTCACTGTGTTGAAGTTCTAACTAACCCTCTTCACAATCATCTCGACATCTCCATACTATATTGCAAGCTCTTTGTCTAGCTTCATTTCCTCTTCACAATCAAACCGCACACCGTCCGTTTCGAAAAAAAAAACCGCACACCGCCTTTACCTTCATTTTTGTTAATTCATTGGCCTAATTATTTGTATTCTCTGTTAGAGTGAGTCAAGTAGTGCTCAATAGCTACATCAACTTTTGTGCTATTCATGAACTTTTCCTCTATTTCGGTGCAAGTGGTGCTCTAATGCTTTCTGATATGGGCTCTGGCGAACTTTGATTTTCCTGTCGCCCAAGTGAAGGTACACGGAAGCACTACCAACAAGCAGTAGATAGTATATATGATAAATAATGTTGGCAGGATCCTACTAGCGAAGATGGTGGATGGTGGATGCATCTCTTCATGAAAAGTTATGTTGCGACATTAATTGGCATCAACATACGTGTAAACTTCTTTTGTCGAAAGTATTGGTTTGAATCTCCACACATGAGTGTAACTAAAAACGACACCTTTGTTGGTTGTAAATGCCAGCAACGATGTGCATGTGGTGATCCCTTCTAGAACACATGTCCTTGTATGCCCTGTTCTCTGATGGTTCATGTGAGATTGTGTGGGGAATGATCCTTGTTGATAGGGATGTAATACATGGTAGAGAACATGACGGCTGTGTCGCACATTGCAATCAAAGATGATGACCTGGGGATTTGTTTATCTTTTGCAAACAGATTTATTCATCCTTCATATCTAGTATAGTTGGAACATTTATGCTTTTGTGCATTTGTGGCTAGCCTAGGAAGCTTGATTGTACCTCCGGTCCAAGCTAAAAGAATTTTTTTGAGCTCTGTGCTACGCGTGAGCGCAAAAATGCTTATCCTGCGCTCCAGTCGCTAGTCCCTCAGTACGCGCCCTCCTTCTATAACTAATCACCGAAAAAGTGGCACCTCATATGGTAACCGAATTAAATTCCATTACTGTGTACCACGCGACACACCTCCGCCCCGCACCTCTATCTAATTATCGTGAAAACAGAGACTTACATGGTAACCGAATTAAACCGTGTTACTGGCTGGCACGTGACACACCTCCTTGGTTCAAATTCGTAGTCACGATTACCAAAGTATAGTAATAGTTTTGGGAAAGTATAGTAATCATTATCATCTACTATACACTCCTATTCCCTCCTCCAAGACCCTGCCACTTATGGAAAAATGGATTACTAGAGTTACCAATTGGTATTACCATACATGAGGCCCCAATGCGTGACTTTGTGGTGTACGTGGACATATGCAAATTTTATTTTAATATGTAATGGAACTAGCGGTAACCGCGTTACTGCTTGCTACGCCAATTTTTACTAGCGACTGGGTATGTAGTAATTAAATTACCATTTGCTCATTACTAATTACTAGACGTACAACACTGTAATAGACATCTTTCAATACTACTCCGTATTACGGCTTCACTAATCTCTACTTCTAATGGACAAATTGGTTGAATAGTCCTCCCCAATTTCAACCGGTTTATTTTCAACCGGTTTATTTCCAACCGGTTTTTCTTCGTCCCACCTCCCATCAGCCCCTCCCACCGGTTTTTCTCTTTTCTCGTCTGACCGGCAATACCCAACGTATTTATGGTAATCAATCATAATTAATCCACGTATAGTAATAAATCAATCCAGGTACGGTAAGGTCATAACTCAGGAAATTTTGAATATGGTAATTATATGGTAATAAATTTAAATTACCCCAAAGGCTATCAATCCAGGTATCGTAAGGCCATAACTCGGGAAATATCGAATATGGTAATAAATTTAAATTACCACCAGGTATGGTAAGGCTATCCACGTATAGTAATAAATCATATAGTAATAAATCATAATTAATCCACGTATAGTAATAAATCAATCCAGGTATGGTAAGGTCATAACTCAGGAAATTTTGAATATGGTAATTATATGG
>NC_041393.1:629111337-629125438 GCF_002162155.2 Triticum dicoccoides | reverse complement strand
CCCAAAGGCTATCAATCCAGGTATGGTAAGGCCATAACTCGGGAAATATCGAATATGGTAATAAATTTAAATTACCACCAGGTATGGTAAGGCTATCCACGTATAGTAATAAATCATATAGTAATAAATCATAATTAATCCACGTATAGTAATAAATCAATCCAGGTATGGTAAGGTCATAACTCAGGAAATTTTGAATATGGTAATTATATGGTAATAAATTTAAATTACCCCAAAGACTATCAATCTAGGTATGGTAAGGCCATAACTCGGGAAATATCGAATATAGTAATAAATTTAAATTACCACCAGGTATGGTAAGGCTATCGATCCAGGTGTGGCACGCCCTCACCTGATCACCTATCACAATCTCCAGCCCCACGCACGCACCAAAGAACCCACCCGGCACCAAACGCAGCTCCTCTCGATCCCCTCGAGTAAACGCCGCCGCCGTCGTGCGATCTTCCTGACACAGATGTCGTCGCCGCCTCCTTCCCACCTACGGCGTCCCCCACGTCCATGGTGACGGCGCTCGCGTCCTACACTGACCCTCCGCCTCATATAGGTTGGTCGTTGATGGAGTGGGATGTGCCGCTGCGGTTTGGGGAGGCACAATCACGATCTGGTTGGGATCTCAGTGTGGACTCGTTCTCTGCGATGAAGGATGGCGCTGCCTCCCTGGCAAATGGGATCGGAGGAAGGGGCTCTACGTCGTGAATGTCGGCGAGGCAGCGGCCGAAGGCGAGCCCGACGGTGAGCACGGGTGTTCGTCCCATGAAATAGGCGGCCACGGAGGGCGGATCTGAGGCCACCCCAATCGCCGGTGGCCCTTCCTCCCATCGCTCATCGCCTCCATTCTCTCTCTCCTCTAAATCTTTGTCGCCCCTGCCTGATTCTGGTCGACGCCATCTGGCTCTCGCATCGACCACCACCAGCACGGCTGCGGACGAGGCGCAACCGCAGACGCCGCCGCCGCCATCCTCATCCACCTCCTCCACCATCCTTCCCAGCCGTCGTCGGGGGCACCCGCCATCTGCGCTCTAGCCCACCCGCTCCCTCCTATCCCCTCCCCCTGCCTGCCAGCCCCGTGATCCATCGCACAGATGGCAGGTACTACAGCGACCTCCTCCCCAGCGGATCCGGCCTCCTCCGATGGAGATCCATCCTAGGCACCGCCTTATTCTCATGCGTGCACATCTATATCAACGTCTCATTCCACCTCACCTGAGCCTTTACCTTCCCACCTCTGCTTCAGATCCACATCACTTTGCAAGGTATGTGCTTGATTGTTCCGAACTAGATCGATGGATTGTGCAAGGTACTTTGGGTGTCGTCATTGACAGCAATTGTCACGCCATGCTACCATCGGAGGGGTCCCTCATCGATGATTAGGGTCTTCCGAACTGCACGAGCTCCATTGAGAAGGATGTTTTTAATTTTGGTTTTGCCTACATGCTTTCTTTGCCTGTATCTACTTAGCTAATGTCTTCTTATAGATAGTAGCTGCTGAAGTGGTGATCAAAGTTGTTCACTATAAGGAAACAACCATGATAACAAAAGTGTATATTCCCTGACCTTTGACCTGAAGTACTTTTTCATTAGAAACTTGCAACAGCCAGGCATTGAAATTAGCAACAGCTTCGTACGTACTGAACTAATTTGCAGCAAGACGTACTGAACTAAGTTAGGTTATGCTCATCGTTCCAACATGCTTAGTGATAACCACCTAGCAAGCTGATCAAACATGAAAAAATTGAAGTGCTACTGCTAATCGTACTATTCTGAATGTGAAAATCTATTTAATTGGCTCTTCTCTAATTGTACACTTGCATAAATCTCAGATCTTGCAAATTACAGTATAACCATAAAAATCATGCTTTGACTCCTATAGGGCCTTTTGCACTTTAATATGACTAATAATTTGTCTTAATATCACAGATTGTATTACTACCTTTCTAAGTGAATGACATTCAAGAAGGTCATTAAATAAAACCAAGAAATCCTTCTGGTATTGGAGTGTAGAAAAGTTGAGACTATAAAACCAAAAGGTTATATTTACGTTTATTAGAGAAGGTTCTTTACTTTTTATAGGAAAACACAAAATGTTGCGATGTAGAGTCTAGGTGGTGGGCCTCCTTGATCCACTTGGTGGATGAGGGCGACTCCGGTCCTGGCACCCATAGTGCCAGTGATCCAAAAATCATAGGGCCTGGATATAGCTCTAGCAGACGTATGCGGCTTGCGCATCGAGCTTGGTCGTCTCGAGCATGGAGATAGGCGAGTTGTAGACCAAGAGCTGGTACAGAGATAGGGAGTTGTAGACAAGAGCTGGTGGGCAGCAAGAAACGCATGCACACCAAAGAACAAATCTGAGTCACATGCCTACTTCTATTGGTTTCTACAAAGAGCGGCTAGCTTAGATCTTAGACCAGTCGGTCACTGTCGAGGTCGCCAAGGTGATCTTACAGCACCGCCGTGGGGATTTCTCATGATTTTATGTAGGCAAGCCGCAAGCAGTGGTGGTGATTGGCTGGATGGTGTCGCTGCCTTGGGAAGAGACGAAGTGATGGTAAAAGTAAGCAGGATCCGATGATTCTTCCGTGGGGATAGCCAAAGTCAAGATGTCAACTACAGACTCGTCGCAGACTTGCAGTGAACCTGGATGCGGCGAGCCTGATTTGTGGATCGATGACGGGTCTTGACTTTGTTAGGCTGGGATTGGATGGTTGCGGAGGGTGGTGTGCTTGGTTGGGTTCCCATGGAAGAATGTGGCCTCCTCGTGGATCTGGTCATGCCCATCCTAGAGAACATTGTGTCCCTAGCTCCCTCGAGGAGCAAGGACAGTGCAAGCGGCAGCAGGGGGTAGGGGTAGATGTGGGGAGGGATGTCGGCGGCTGCTCGAGGTCATTATGATGAAACCCTTGACGTCCCATCTTTATCAATGGAAGTGGAAGAGCACGAAGTCGAGATTGGATAGGAGTTTGAGTTCTTTTTGGCACCGATCGGTTCCCCACTTTAGAGATGTATTTTTTTTTGCGTGCGAGCAAACAGTGGGTTGATTCTAAAAGGGATAGGCACTTTTCAACAGAAATGCATGACGGACCAAAAATATGACCTCATTTTATTCGTTTGATAGATATCGTATTATTCGTTGTTGTTCGTTCGGTGAAATTTCCTAATATTTGATTGTTGTGTTTCTAATTAAAGCACCCCATAATCACCTAATATGAGGGGATGATAAATGAAAGATACTGATTATAAATTTTGAAGAGCCCGTGGCAACGCACGGACGTTATAGTAGTTAAGTTACAGTAGATTATGGCCTGCGGCGGAGGCGCCCTTCACAAAACTCATTACTATGTCATATACACTCATTACGATGGATTTACCAACAACGGCTCGAGGCGAGCGAACCAAACAGATTACTACCGTTTGGACCTGGTGGCTGGTTGCGTCGGGAGTTGGGCGGAGCGTACGTGAAGTTATATGATTCACTGTGTTATTTACTCTTGGTCTTCTATCATATTTCTCATCATTTATTAAACTCACTTTTATTCTCCAACTAGTACAGCTCTAGTCTTGACACATGGAACCTCTTTTTAGACTACTTACTTCGCTCCTCCCTTTGTACTGGCCAATGCTATAAATAATTTCTTGTGTGCATAGATAATGCATATGTGCACACCAACAGGCTAGTAGGCATACACTTAGTCTAGTCTATAATATATATGTTATATGGTGGTCAAGTTAGTTAAGATTTATATAGCATAAGATGAGAATTATATTCTTCATTTGTGTTTGTTGTTTATTCCATTCACATATGTACCCGTTTGTTTTACAATTTGGCATGGGAGGCATCAAGATGGACATGCCTTGTTGGATCCCAACACAGGTGATGCTCTGACTTGTTACGAATACTTGTAGGGCTAGTACATGATTAGTTGCCATGTTGTACAGATGGCATATGCAGAAGTCATTGGCAGAGTGCAACAATCATCCAGCTACATGTAGTAGTAACAGCCCATCTTAGCCCCCGTACAAGAAGCAAACAATCATGGAGTGAAATGCTGGTAGAGTTGTATCCTTATTTTACCCAATGATTATCAGGTTGAAATAGTAACTCAGCTTTTACCCCAAAAATATTTTGTGGTTTTTATGGTTGATTGTATCATTCCATGAGTAGGTCGCAATCGTAATTCTGCGTTACCCCTCTCATTTTCGGCACTTTTCAACCGAATGATTTTATCCTTACCTCATGATTAGTGCGAGGTTGAAATAGTAATTCTGCTTTACCCTATCATTCAGGCACTTTTCAATTCAATTTTTTATCCATACATCTTGTTCTGAGTGAACTGCACAAAAATACATTCTGAGGCCGCCATAAAAAATAAACCACGACTAATCTACAATTAACATCTAAGTGCACTTTAGTATAGGAGGCATGAATACAAAAATTCCCATTAATCAACTTAATGACGACATTCATGACTGCTCTTGTCCACCTGACGGTTTAGCATAGCGTGTCACTTTGCAATGTTTGCTAATACTAATTCTCCTATTTTGTTGGGAACAAGTGGGGTCAAGGTAGCACCATCGGCAACCGTGATCAAAGGACTTTCTGACAATCTGGTGCAAGGCCAAGGTTGTAGTGTTGCTCGTAAGGCCAAGAAGCCGTGATGACATGAATGAATGTATGTGCTATATGGTTAAGTCTCTGGCTTGGTCGTCAAGTGCCTCATGATGTCTTTTTCTTGTAGAACTATGTCTTATTTTTTCTTCTTATTCTACGACATATGGGATGTGTGCATCTTATGAAGCGGTTGTGTATGAGAAATATGTGCATGTATCGCCTCGAGGTGTTAGTCAATAAAGAATCTATTTTATAAAAAATGTCATTATGATCTAAGTTAGAATTGCATGTTAGTGTTTGCACGAGTTCAACCGACTGGTTGAGGTTATTAATCTCAATATTGATAGTTAGCTTAGTAAGAGATTGAAGCAAGGCATGTTCTTAAAAAGAAAAAAAATGTGTATCCTGATATGAAAAAAGTTGTTGTTGGTGATTTGCTATGATGTCAAGTGGATACAAGCTTGTATACAACGACCACTCGCTAGAGGAAGGAGACACAAAGGACTACGAGAAGAAACATAAAGAAGAATGGCAAACACTCAATTATTTTATGTTTGATATCCTTCTTTTAAATTGCGAAACCCTATCTAGCGCCCTAAGGTTCGTTTATAGCTGTTATCGCAACCTGGAACACAAACCCCTTCCATCCTAGGTCAACCTATGTTGTAGGCGACAGGTTCTTCTTCGATCACCGGTTGGAGAAGGTTCCACCAGTTTTATGTGGAGCATTTTTCTTTTTCAGGGCTAGTTTTTATGGTTTTTTCTAGTTCATTTCATTTGCAATTATCTATTTTCTTATTCTTTTTCATAATTGTGATTTCTTTTCAAAATCAGTAACTACTCTTAAATTTGTGAAGTTTTGTTAAATTCACAAACACCTTTTCAAATTCTTCAACTTTTTCAAATTCTTGAACATTTTTTCAAATCAACTAACTTTTTCAAATCTGTGAAATTTTTACAGATATGAAAAATCCATTAACTTTTTTCAAATTCGTGAAGTTTTTTCAAATTATTTAACATTTTTTCAGGTCCATCAAACATTTCAAAACTATGAGCACTCTTTTCTAATTCATGAAGATTTTTTGGACATTTTGTCATACTCGACCAAAGTCATGAATGTTTTTCAAATTCATGATTTTTTTCATACTCATGAACATTTCCAAAATCTATTTTTTTTAGAATTCATGAACTTTAACAAATTCATAACATTTAATCTACTATTTGAAAAGTCAATGGTCAATTTTTAGAGTGTAGGTCGTTGTGTACCGACCTAACTCGTATCCTCCGATGCTTCACGTTCTCTATAGGGGCCAGCCCATTATGAGTTCTTCTCAACGTTTTTTGAAAAGGTTCTTGAACCTTCCCTGCACTAGTTTTTCTTCCTCTATCGTTCTTTCGCCTGGTTTGACATGTATATTTTTTCCTTTTCATCTTTTATTTCCTTCTTTCTTTTCTGTTTCTTAAATTGCAATTTCATGAATATTTTTTCAAAGCCGTGAATAACCTTTTGAATGTGTGCATAATTAAAGAATTCATGGACATATTTTCTTTATTTGTGTACATTTTTTTAATCTGCAAAATGTTTTAAATATGTGGACATATTTCAAAACCTGAACATTTCTTAATTCGGGAACATATTTTTAATTCATGAAATTTTTGTATTTATAAACAAATTACATATTTTTAAACATTCTTGAATTTGCAACCATACTTTTAGAATTAATGAACTATTTTTAATGTCAAACATATTTCCTAAAATTCGTGCACTTGTTACAAACTCGTAATATGTTTTTTGAAAGTCGTGAACATTTTTGAAACCCACGATCATTTTCGAAAATTCACGAACATTTGTTGGATTCCGGATCATTTTTAGAATTGTTAACATTTTTCAAACTAGTGATATTTTCTTGAATTCAGGAACCTTTTTTGAAATTCATGAAAACATAATAATTCCTGAATTTATTTTAAATTAATGAACTTTTTTTAGTTTGAGATCATCTTTTTGAAATTCATGAAAAATAATATAAACTTGCGGACATTTTTATTGTAGAAGTCCTGTACATTTATCAAATTCACGAATATTTTTAGAAATTCAACAACAGTATTCGATTTTTTTTACCTTTTTTAATTCGTGAACTCTTTTTTGAAATCTGTGTACAGTTTTCAAACTCGTGAACATTTTTGAAATTAGTTACATTTTTCAAACTTGCAAAAACTTTTTTTTGAAATTCATGAATATTTTTTGAATTCAGATTTTTTTTATAATCACTAATATTTTTTGGACTTGGAAATATTTTGCAAAATAGATGAACATGATATGATTTTCATTACATTTTTTATAGAATCGGGAACTTTTTTGACGGCATTCAGTCCACCCTTCCCATCAACGGATTGTATCAGAGCATCTAGAGCCACTGACAGCAAATTCGGGCCCTCAAAGCCCGCAGACGCTCCCAGGCGTGTCCGCGGGCACTAACCGGCGATTTCTCATATGTTAGCTTCCACAGTCACGTCCCTCATATCTGAAACCCCAAACCCATGCAACACTACGTATAAACACGATGAACAAGCAGTCCATCGGATCACCATTTTAGTGTCGAACAAAAGGACCATAGTTCATCGGAGTTCATTGGTGAACAAGGCAAGCCCATAATACAGACTGCTTAAAACATAGATAAAACGGGGAAGGGCGGAGGAAATCACAATTTCCTCGCCAACACCTTCCCCTTCTGGTCGTCGGCGCGGCTGTGCCCCTCCTCCATGTAGGCGTTGGCGTGCGACGGTGCGGCGTCCCCGGAGCTGGAGGTGGAGCCGTCCGTCAGGTCGGAGTCCTCGGAGAACGCTTGCCCTGAGAGCCTCCGGATCAGGCGGTCTATAGGATCGAAAGTAGGTCTAGAAGGGGGGTGTGATTAGACTACTTGACCAAATAAAAATCTAGCATTTTCCAATTTTAGTTGTTGGCATATTTTAGCAACTAGTGTCAAGGAATCAACCTATACATGCAATTCTAAGAGTGTAGCAGCGGAAAGTAAAACATTGCATATTAAAGTAAAGGAAATGGTTTGGAGAAGGCAAACGCAATGTAGACACGGAGATTTTTGGCATGGTTCTGATAGGTGGTGCTATCATACATCCATGTTGATGGAGACTTCAACCCACGAAGGGTAACGGTTGCGCGAGTCCACGGAGGGCTCCACCCACGAAGGGTCCACGAAGAAGCAACCTTGTCTATCCCACCATTGCCATCGCCCACGAAGGACTTGCCTCACTCGGGTAGATCATCACGAAGTAGGTGATCTCTTTGCCCTTAAAAACTTCTTGGTTCAACTCCACAATCTTGTCGGAGGCTCCCAAGCGACACCTAACCAATCTAGGAGACACCACTCTCCAAAAGGTAATAAATGGTGTGTTGATGATGAACTCCTTGCTCTTGTGCTTCAAATGATAGTATCCCCAACACTCAACTCTCTCTCACATATTTGGCTATGATGGAAAGATGATTTGAGCGGAAAGCAACTTGGGGAAGGCTAGAGATCAAGATTCTTGTGGTAGGTATTGACACACGAACACGTCACGTGTACCCTCGACGCCAGGGGTGATGCACCGCAGCTCGCGTTGAAGGAGACCTGACCGACAGCGCGATACGCAGGAAAGTCGACGGGTGCTTTTGCAGACCCGAAACCCCACACGCCCGGGAGGGACCCCGTCAGGGAGTGCGGCGGCTATGGGCTGCCCTAGGTCGATTCGCTCGCCCCTAGAGTCTCGTGGATCGCTGCCCTCCAACGCGAAGAATGAACGAAGAACGAGAAAGAAAGATACAAGGGTAGGGGATAAAGATAGATGAACACAAAAGTGTAATAGATTGATTGGTTTGATTGGTGTTGTTCAATTGGCCGTCACCCCCAACATATATAAGAGGCGGCTGGACTTCCCGTACAAGTAAATGATTCATCTAGGCTTTCCTTACAAGAAAAATTACATCAATTCACGTCCTAGAGTCCTAGTTCTATTCCAACTCGGATTCAGTCTGAATCTGGCCCAAACTCTGTCTTCCTTCTTGCGTGGGTTGCCGAGCTTGCATATGATCTCCGATCAAGATGGCCTAAATATCAAACTTGTGCACATCGATGATACGAACAACTCTCATGTTGATTACTTTTTCAAATAAGGCCATCTTAAATACTCTTCGAGGTCATCTTTACCTTCCAGTCGGACTCGGTCTTGCAGTAGACTGGATTATCCGAGTGTCGTAGTGAACTTGTAGGCCATATACTATCTCTAATGATGATGACTCCAAAATCAAAGTTTACCGCGTTGACGATACGCACAACTTCCGTATTGAACACTCCTCCATCCGAGGTCATCTTGATAAACTTTTGGGCACATGTTTAGTTTCACTCGGATTCGAGCTCATCCACTCGGATATTAGAGTCTTTCACTCGGATCTTCCAACTTGGCTTTTCCACTCGGATGTTAGAATCTTTCACTCGGAAGATAATATTTCACTCGGATGACTATATTTCACTTGGAAAGGCAATCTCTTACTCGATCGGCAAGTTTTAATTCTAACAGTAATATCTTTACTCAGATGATAATAAGTTCACTCGGATGTCAAACTTTCACTCGACCGGTTAGTTTTCACTCGAAAAGTAAGCTTTCACTCGACCGGCAAGTTTTCACTCGGATGATAAGCTTTTCACTCGACCGAAAACATAGGCTGATCTTGATTTGTCTCCCCAGGTCTCATACGACCTCGGATTGAGAAGGATTATATATGAAAATCGATCGGCTTGACGATACAAAACTTTCTTGTGTTGAAGGTTTTTCGATTCAAGGCCTTCTTGAGGGCCGAATTGCTCGCGCAACCCATCAGACAGGGTGTCTGGTACCTTGCGCCATATTTCCGTTTAGGTTCGGTCTGCAGTGTATTGCCTTTAACTTTTGCATACAAACTCGGATTGAAATGATTTATATATCAAAATTGATTGCCTCAATGAGACGAAGACAATTCCTTTAGAGTGTTACTTCATCCGAGGTCGTCTTGAAGGCGTAACCGGCTGAAAAGCACTCGGAGCACTAAATTCTGCCACTCGGAGTACAGTTTCGGCCCCTAAGATGAGGTCGGATGTCGATGGCTTAAACATCAAAGTTATTCCACTCGGAGACCTAAAACTTTTCATGCTGAAAACTCTTTCACTTGAGGCCATCTTACTTGCCTTTTGTACCTTGCCAAAATCCGGTGTCAATAGTAGGATTGTAATATCTTGGTCTCAACACATGAGTAGGTGGTCCTCCCTCAGAAAATGAGTAGTGGAAGTGTAGGCACGTTCTGATGGCTCTCTCACAAATGAAGAAGGGGGTGGAGGAGTATATATAGCCTCCACACAAAATCCAACCGTTACACACATTTGACCCAACTCGGTCAGACTGAATAGAAGAACTCTGTGAGACCGATTCAGTTCAAAATGTGAACATTAGGAATCTCGATGGGACCGACTGGAACAACTCGGTGGGACTAATGTTCTAGGGCTAGGGAAAACCTCATCTCGGTGAAGCCGATTGCTTGAACTCGATAAGACCGATTTCAGCAAAGAGCAAACAGAGAGTTGTACAAGCAAACTCGGTGGGACGGATTGCTCATTTCGGTGAGACCGAAATGTTACAAAGGGAACAAAGAGTTTGCAGGGCCATCTCGATGAGACCGAGATCCGTATAAGTGTAACCGAATTGCTGGGTTTCTGGCAGTGGGTATGTCAACTGAACTCGGTGGCGCCAGATGGATCATTTCGGTGGGGCCGAGTTTGACTTTGAATTTTGGACATATGTGGAAATGAGAAAGTGGTTGAGGGCTTTGGAGCAATATCACTAACACTTTGAGCAAGTAGACCATTAAGTAACACCTCACCCCCTTTTAATAGTATTGGCTTTCGTATGGACTCAATGTGATCTTGGATCACTAAAATATGAATGAGGAGTCTTGAGCTTTTGTCAATCTTTGTCCTTAGCATTTTGAGGAGTCCACATCTCTAGTTCATGCCATGCCGATCATTGAACTTTCTGAAATAGTTAACTT
This sequence comes from Triticum dicoccoides, assembly GCF_002162155.2. Classification (NCBI taxonomy): domain Eukaryota; kingdom Viridiplantae; phylum Streptophyta; class Magnoliopsida; order Poales; family Poaceae; genus Triticum; species Triticum dicoccoides. The sequence continues at coordinate 629,114,735 of NC_041393.1, read as the reverse complement.
GAATGGATATTAGTTCAATGAGCTATATGTTGCTATGAATTACCAAAACCAACCGGGGATTAGTTACACCACCTGATGTTTAGCATAGCGTGTCACTTTGCAATGTTCGATAATACTAGTTCTCCTATTTTTTTGGGAACAAGTGGGGTCAAGGTAACACGATCGGCAACCGCGATCAAAGGCCTTTTTGACAAACAAGTGCAAGGCCAAGGTTGTAGTGATGCTCCTACGGCCATGAAGCCATGATGACATGATTGAATGTATGTGCTATATGGTTAAGTCTCTGGCTTGGTCGTCAAGTGCCTCATGATGTCTTCTTTTTTTGTAGAACTATGTCTAATTTTTCCTTCTTATTCAATGATATATGGGATGTGTGCATCTTATTATGAAGAGGTTGTGTATTAGATATATGTGGTTGTATCGCCTCGATGTGTTAGTCAATAAAAAATCTCTTTTATAAAAAATGTGATTATGATCGAAAATATAATTGCATGTTAGTGTTTGCACGAGTGCAACCGACTCGTTGAGGTTATTAATCTCAACATTGATAGTTAGTTTAGTAAGATATTGAAGCAAGGCATGTTCTTGAAAAGAGAAGATTATTATCCTGATAGGAAAGAAGTTGTTGCTGGTGATTTGTTAGGACGTCAAGTGGATGCAAGCTTGTATACAACAACCACTCATTAGAGAATGGCAAACACTCAATTATTTTATGATTGATATCCTTCTTTTAAATTGCCAAGCACTATTTAGTGCCGTAAGGCTCATATATAGGTGTTATCTTAACCTAGAGCACACACCCCTTCCACCCGAGGTCGACATATGTTGTGACTGCCACGTTCTTGTTCGATAGGCCACGTGCTTTCTTCTCACCGGTGGAGAAGGTTGTTTTTCTTTTCCGGGACGACTTTTGAATGGTTTTTCCTTCTTCTCATTTGCAATTATCTATATTCTCATTCTTTTCAAAACTGTGTTTTCTTTTAAAAATCGTGAACTTCTCTTAAATTCGTGTAGTTTTGTTAAATTCATAAACACCTTTTCAAATTCTTGAGAATTTTTCAAATCAGCTAACCTTTTCAAATTCTTGAACATTTTTTCAAATATGTGTACTTTTTTCCATATCTGAAAAATCCATGGACTTTTTCAACATTTGTGGACTTTTTCAAACCCACATTTTTTTCAAATTATTTAATAAGTTTTTTCAAATCAAGGAAACATTTCAAAACTATAAGCACTTTTTGTAATTCAAGAATATTTTGTGAACATTTTTTCATATTCACAAACTTTTCAAACTTGAGAACATTTATCAAAGTCATGAATGTTTTTTAAATTCATGATTTTTTTTCCAAATTCATGAATGTTTTTTCAATTCATGATTTTTTTCCAAATTCATGATTTTTTTTTCATACTCATGAACACTTTCAAAATCTAATTTTTTAGAATTCATGAATTGTTTACAAATTTGTAACTTTGTATCTACTTTTTCAAATGTGAACGGTCAGTTTTGACTGATCAACATTCTGGGATCTAGCGAGAGAGACGTGGACCAGCGAAAGGAGATTTAATTGGTCTTCGCCCAGGATATTGGTTTGCAGACGCGTGGGACAGAAACCGGTGCTTGACGCACACAAGTCCTATTTAGCGTGTACGTGTAGGTCTCTGTGTACCAACCTAGCGCGTATCCTCCCATGCCTCACGTTCTCTATATGGCCCGGCCCATTCTGGTTTTTTCGACGCTTTTGGAAAAGGTTCTTGAACCTTCCCTGCACTAGTTTTTTCTTCTTGTTTTGATCTTTCGCTTGGTTTGACATATTCTTTTCTTTTTCACCTTTTATTTTTCATTCTTCTCTTCTCAGTTTTTTAAATTGTAACTTCATGAACATTTTTTCAGACCTGTTAATAAATTTTTGATTTTGTGCCTAATTAAACAATTCATGGACATATTTTCTGAATTTGTGTACAGTTTTTGAATTTGCAAAAAGTGTTTCAAATATGTGGACTCATTTCAAAATCTGAACAATTTTGAAATTCAGGAACATCTTTTTATCTCATAAACTTTTATGAATTTGTGAACAAATTCGAAAATTTATGAACATTCTCGAATTTGCACACTTAGTTTTAGAATTAATCAACTTTTTTTCATGATAGAACATTTACCAAAATTCGTGCATTTGTTACAAAGTAGTAATTCTTTTTGAAAGTATTGAATATTTTCGAAACCCATGATCATTTTCCAAAGTTCATGAACATTTTTAAAACTAGTGATATTTTCTTGAATTTACGAATTCCAAGAAAAAAATATTCGGGAGTTCATTTTGAGCTAATGAACTTTTTGTCAATTTGGGATATTTTTTTGGAAATTCATTAAAAAATACAAACTCACGAACATTTTTATTGTGGAAGTCCTAAACATTTATCAAATTCATGAATATTTCTAGAAATTCAGCAATAGTGTTTGAATTTGTAATCTTTTTAATTTGTGAACTCTTTCTTGAAATCTGTCTACATTTTTTAAACTCATGAACATTTTTTAAATTAGTTGTATTTTTTGAATGTCATAAATATTTTTTAAATTCATGATATTTTTTCAGAATTACTAATATTTTTTCGATGCGGAAATATTTTTTAAAATACATGAACATGATATGATTTTCAATATGTTTTTCATCGAATTAGGATTTTTTTTTGAAGGCATTCAGTCTGTCCTTCCCATCAGGAGAAGGTATGAGAGCATTTATAGCCATGCACAGCAAATTCGAACCTTCAAAGCCCGCAGACGGGATCGGGCGTGTCCGCGGGCACTGACCGGTCGGCCATTTCTTAGCTTCCATAGCCGCGTCTCTCATATCATGCAACACTACGTATAAACATGATCAACATACAGTTCATCGGATCACCATTCATCGCGAGACAAAAGGACCATAATTCATCGGAGATCATCGGTGAACAGTGTAAATCCATACTACAAACTACTTAAAACATAGATAAAACGGGGAAGGGAGGAGGAAATCACCATTTTGTCGCCAGCCACTTCCCCTTCCGGGCATCGCCGTGGTTGTTCCCCTCCGTGTAGGCGTTGGCGTGCGGCGGTACATCGTCGTCGGAGTTGGAGGTGGAACCGTCAAGTCGGAGTCCTCAGAGAACGCTTGCCCTGAGAGCTTCCGGATTAGGCGGTCCTGCTCCTTCGCATGACCGGCCGCCTTTTTGCCTTGGCCACCACCTCCTTGTCCGATAACTCGATGGCGAGTCAGAGTGCATTGGCATTCTTGTGGTGGAGGCGCCTCACATCCATCTCCGCCGTCGTGAGAGAGCGGCGGAGGATCAATGCCAGGAGCGCGGCCTCGGGACTCTGGATTGACCAACCCACCCACGCATGACCAGCGCGCGGTAAGCACCCC
>NC_041393.1:629103310-629110741 GCF_002162155.2 Triticum dicoccoides | reverse complement strand
CCCGCCCCACCGTACCACCCTCTCCATCATATTGGTTGTGGTGGTGGCGTACCTGGGGCACTTTAGGAGCTTAGCGGTCATCGATGCGTGGCGGGTTAGCGACATCGCCGATAGCCCCGTCGTCTGAGGCTGTTTAAGGCGCCCGGCTTGGTCGGATTTTTTCAACCGGTCTGTGGCCGCGGCGTCCTCCAAGGCGTTTGAGTACGGTTTGGAGTGCCCGGCTGTAGACGCTCTTAGTCATGTTTGTCCGTCTTCTCTGCGATTCGATTCAATTCACATGAATGCGATTCAATTCGGTTCACATGAATTCCAGAGGAGGTCGTTTGCATGTCAGCTACATGAATCATGTTAGGTAATAACAAGAAATAAACGAGATAGAGAGACACAGATTTTTACGTGGAAACCTTTGCGGGAGAAAACCACGGACGCACGAAGGCACAATCACAATGATGGAGGAGTATTACAAGCACGAGACGACAGGCCGTCTTTAGGTGCGACTACATCGGATATATATGAGGGCAATACATAAAAGTCCTTGGAGGACAAGTAAACGAGTTGTAATCGTACGCGTCGGTACCAACGCAAAGGCTCACACCGTATGTACTACGTCTAGTCCAATATGGTAGAATTTGGATCACAATTTAACAATCTCCACCTTGAGCCAAATTCCATCCAGTAGTCGAAGAAAGTGAATAACTCCATCCAAATCAGTATAAACACCTTTTGCATCAAAGTCCATCGGACTAGTGAGAAATACCAACTAAGCCTTAGCAAAGCTCAAACTTATTGGTAGGAACTAGCTTTGTCATCATGTCAGTAGGATTATCATGAGTACTTATCTTGCATACTTTCAAATTGCCTTCAGCAACAACATCTCGAATATAATGAAATCTGACATCAATGTGTTTTGTCCTCTCATGATACATTGGATTCTTTGTAAGATATATGGCACGTTGACTATCACTAAATACGATAGGGAAAGATGAATCTCCACAAAACTCAGTGTATAAACCTCTCAACCAGATAGCTTCTTTGCAAGCCTCGAAAATAGCCATATACTCGGCATCAGTAGTGGAACATGCCACAATAAACTGCAAAGTTGCTCTCCAACTCACAGCACAACCACCAATGGTGAAAACATAACCCGTGAGTGATCTTATCTTATCCAAATCACCAGCAAAATCAGAATCAACAAAACCAACAAGTCCACCTCCAGTTTTTCCAAACTGTAAATAAGAATTAGAAGTACCTCGCAGGTATCTGAAAATCCACTGAACTGCTTTCCAATGCTCTTTTCCAGGATTAGCCATGTATCTACTGACAACACTCAATGCATAGGATAAACCCGGACGAGAACAAAGCATGGCATACATAAGTGAACCAACTGCACTTGAATAGGGAACTCTAGACATGTACTCAGTATCTGCATCTGAGTTAGGACATAAAGCTGGTGATAATTTGAAGTGTGCAGCTAATGGAGTACTTACTGGCTTGGAATTATGCATATTAAAACGACAAAGAACTTTATGAGTATATCCCTTCTGACTTAGATATACTTTTCCAGACGGTCTATCTCTGAATATTTCCATGCCAAGTATTTTCTTTGCTGCACCCAAATCCTTCATCTCAAATTCATTACTCAATTGCTTCTTTAGTTCATCAATATCTGACATACTCTTTGCAGCAATTAGCATATCATCAACATAAAGGAGCAAATAAATAGTTGAACCATTCACAATTTTCAAATAAACACAACTATCATAATTAAACCTTTTGAAACCTTGAGAGAGCATAAAAGTGTCAAATATCTTGTACCACTGTCTAGGGGATTGCTTCAATCCATAAAAAGATTTCTTTAACTTATAGACAAGCTTTTCTTTTTCAGGAATAACAAAACCTTCAGGTTGTTCCATATAAATATCCTCTTCTAATTCTCCATGTAAAAATGCAGTTTTAACATCCAATTGTTCAAGCTCAAAATCATTCATGGCAACAATACTAAGTAAAGTGCGAATAGAGCTATGCTTAACAACAGGAGAAAAGACTTCGTTATAGCCAATACCTGGAATGTGACTATAACCTTTACTAACTAACCTTGCTTTATATCTTGTCTCATCATTAGGAGAAAGACCTTCTTTCCTCTTGAAAACCCACTTGCAACGAATAGGTTTCTTCTCTCTAGGTAATTTTACTAAATCCCAAGTGCCATTCTTTTCAAGTGATTCCATCTCATCATGCATAGCAGTCATCCACTTATTACTATCACCAAAAATAATAGCCTCGGAATATGAAGAAGGCTGAGCATTACCTTCAATTTCTTTTGCAACAGATAAAGCAAAAGAAACAATATTACACTCTTCAATTAACCTGTCAGGTTTATTAGTACCCCGCCTAACTCTGTCACGTGCAAGATTCCAACTAGGGGGAACAATAGGCAGATTTGGAGTGGGAGTGACATGTTCATCATCAACGACGGGATCATCGTGTGCATTAACAATTTCCTTACCAGATGTATCACCTGAATCAATAACATGCTCCACCTGAACATTAGGCTCCTGAACAATAGGCTCGTGTTCACTCTCAACGGGAACATTAGTAGATGAAACATCATGTAACATAGCAGATTCATTAAAGATAACATTTCTACTAATAACAACCTTCTAGGTTTAAAGATTCACAATTTAAAACCTTTAACACCAGACTTATAACCAAGAAAGATGCACTTAACAGCCATAGGCTCCAATTTTCCATTATCAACATGAGTATAAGCAGTGCAACCAAACACTCAACTGTATAAGCAGTGCAACCAAACACTCAACTGTGAATAATTAGCAGGTGAACCAGACCATACCTCAATTGGAGTTTTCTTATTAAGAGCGACAGATGGTGAATGGTTAATGAGATAACAAGCAGTGGAAGCGGCCTCAGCCCAAAAAACGCCTATGCAGACCTGCATTGGACAACATGCAACAGGCTTTGGAAATAATGGTCCTATTCATACGCTCAGCAACACCGTTTTGTTGAGGAGTATAAGGAACGGTGTAGTGTCTGACAATGCCTTCAGACTTGCAATAATTCTTAAATTGCTTAGAACAAAATTCCATACCATTATCAGTGCGTAGTATCTTTATTTTCTTTTCAGTTTGTCTCTCAATCATAATCTTCCACTTCTTAAATGCTAAGAATGCTTCATATTTATGCTTCAAGAAATAAGGCCAAACTTTTCTCCAATAATCATCAATAATAGTCAACATGTAACTAGCACCACCTAGTGACTTTCTTGCGAGATGGTCCCCATAAATCAGAATGGACATAATCAAGAATATCTTAGGTTGTATGAGTTGAAGTGTTTAACTTCACCCTCTTGTGCTTGCCGAAGATACAATGCTCACAAAATTTCAATTTACTAGGTTCATATCCATCAAGAAGACCTCTCTTATTTAACTCTGCCAAACCAAGTTCACTCATATGTCCAAGACGCATATGCCAAAGGTTAGCAGCATCACAATCAAAATTCTTTGAAATAACTGGAGTAGCATAACCTGAAACGGTAGAACCTCGAAGGTAATAAAGACAATTGGTCGAACTTAAGTTACCTTTCATCACAATAAGAGAACCTTTGGTGACCTTCAAAACACTATCTCCACCTGAATACCTGTACCCCTTTGCATCAAGGGAACTCATAGAAATAAGGTTTCTCTTCATCTTCGGAATATACCAAACATCTGTCAAAGTTCTGATTGTGCCATCAAACATCTTGATTCAAACGGAACCTATGCCTTCAATCTTGCATGGTGAATTATCAAAACCCAAAACGGAACCAGCAGCAATAGTGTAATCAAAAGTAGTAAACCAATCGCTATGTGGACACATATGAAAAGTGCATGTAGTGTCAAGTACCCACTCATCATTGGTCTCAGCACATCCAGCAATAACGACAAGAGCATCATCGAAACTATCATTACGAGAAACATTAGCAGAATTTTCACGTTGTTTGTTACCTTTCCTCTTTTCCTTGTTCTGCAACTTGAAACACTCAGAGATGCCATGCCCGTCTCTCTTGCAATACCTGCAATACTTCTTGTCTCTGGATTGCGACCAGCCCCTGTAGGCGTTTTTACTTTTGCCTCTGTGTCCATTATTGGAGTTCTTCTCCTTTGTCATGCCACGAACAGATAATCCCTCTGCTTGGGATGAACTCGAACCATCATGAGGCACCATTAATTGCATCTTCTCCTTAGAGTTCAAAGCTTCATAAACTTCATTAAGTGTGAGAGTATCACGACTGTATAATATGGTGTCTCTAAAATTGGTATAAGAACTTGACAGTGAACAAAGTAACATTAAAGCAGTATCTTCCTCTTCATACTTAATCTCCATTGCAGCTAGATCAGATATGATCACATTAAATTCTGAAATATGATTCGAAACATTACCTTCCTCGGGTAAACTGTGCAGAAATAATTTTTGCTTCAGATGCATCTTGCTAGTGAGATCTTTAGTCATGCAAATCCCTTCCAGCTTTAACCATAGAGCGGCGGTAGTTTTCTCGCTCAAAACTTCCTGCAAAATATTATTATCAAATGGAGTTGAATTTGCGACAAAGCCTTAAGATCTATTCTTTTCTCCGCATCAGTCCAGTCCTGAGTCCGATTCTTCCCAAAATTATCCAATGCTTCATCATAGTCGGCCTGTGTCAACAACACCCGCATCTTGACTTGTCATAGGGTAAACCTTGTGTCACGGTCCAGTAGCGGAAGATCGTACTTCATGAATGCCATGAGCAGATTAAATCTGTGTGCACAAAGTAGTACGAGCCGGTAGAAAAATTCTTGACAGAATTAATTAATGCGGAGCAACGAAACAGAGTAAATAGCACCTGGTAGCTTCCTCGTGTGCACGTAGCAACAGAAGACAAAAAAAATCTGATTTGGAGAAGATGCCTTCACGAGACGTAGTACTAGTAGCTGGCTGTTGTAGTACAAGTACCGATTGCTATAGATTTGATTGGTCTTCGTCAGGAAAAAGTAGCAGCAACAATTGTTGATTCCCTCGGGACTTGAAACCTGCGACTTGTGGACTTGGAGCAGCGGAATATGACGACTTCGGCGACTTGCGATTTGATGGCCTAGTGGTACTCGGTGACGCCGTAGGATCCGATCCCTGCTGGTCTGCGCTACGGCTGCGCACAGATGAAAACAGCAGCGGAAAGCCTTGACGGCCTCGAATCGGCGACGCAGCGACTTGCGGACGCGCAACCCCAATCTCCGATCTTAAATCTCGTATTTTCAAACTTGATTCTGTATACCACTTGTTTGATAATAACGAGAAATAAACGAGACACAGAGATACAGATTTTTACATGGAAATCCTTGCAGGAGACAACTATGGACACACGAAGGCGCAATCACTATAATGAAGGAGTATTACAAGCACGAGACGACAGATCGTCTTTAGGTGCGACTACATCGGGTATATATGAGGGCAATACATAAGAGTCTTTGGAGGACAAGTAAACGAGTTGTACTCGTACGCGTCGGTACCAACGCAAAGACCCACACTGTATGTACTACGTCTAGTCCAATACGATAGAATTTGGATCACAATTTAACAAATCATGACGACCAAGAAGCAGAATTTAGTTGTTTAGCCCGACAGTGATGTACGTTTGTGGTTTTGCTAGCGGAATAACCATGTGCTTTATGAGCACATCACGTCACTCTTGTATATCCAATCCAAGCTGCTCCCTGCAGCTGTGGTTGCAACTTCCACAATGCTGCTCTACTCACCAACTTGATATGGCTGTTGGACGAGTAACTAGTGGTTGTTGCACTTACAAACTTGTGTTGTCTCGAGTTTATGTTTGTATATTCTCCTGTATTGAACACTTACATGTTTGCATCCGTTCACACTTCACACTCTTATCTTCACCAACTGGTGCTCTATTTAGTACTCTTTTTTTTTGCGAGATGCTCTATTTAGTACTCTCTTGTGCAGGCATGGGCGAATCTACTGGGTGGCTTTAACAGGCTCGAGCCCTCCCTCAGGGATGCAATTTATCTTTTTCTAGTAGTATTAGGCCCAACTCAGGCAATCAGCCGCAGACCATCAAATCCACACAGTCACAATCCTGTCTGTAGTCGTCCAGAATCCTTCGTTCGTTAAGTTTGAGCTTGTCCTCCGTTTTGTCCCAAGATTCGCCACTGTGAGCAGGGAATACTAATTGTTGGTTGACGTTGGTCTATGATGTTTAACATGATTATTGAGAGTCCAGCCGGTGAGTGACCAGCCCACACTTTGCCGATCTGCATATATCTTCCTTTTCTTTCACACTTAAATTACGAGTGACCAGCCCACACTCTTATCATAGACCAACGTCCATCATATACCAAGTAGTACTAGTATATGTGAAAGTAAGAATTAATCAAGATAGTTAGGTTAGGTAAGAGTATGTGTCCAGTCGTACCCTAGCTCGTGATGTCCGAGTCATGTATGTGATGGAAGTCATCAAGGATTAGGAGTCGAGTCAGTGACTTGTGTTGGGTCTTACCGGACATGAATATATACATAGGTAGACCACAGCTTTGTAAGATGGCGAGTGCTACAAATCATCCGATTGATTTGTGCTAAACGTAAGCCGCCTCCACAGCCGTTCGATGCGCACAATCATAACCGTTGCTTTGGACTCTCGTGGATCAGGCGTCTCTGTCCCGCAGCACATGGCCCCTCCGAAGCATCGCTCCTCTCAGCGGCCACCGCTTGGCCCTGATGTAGTGAACCACATCCTCCGATGGCCGTCGCTCACCGGTAGTGCTGCAAAGCAAACACACATCCCATTCCCCTGCTGCTACGACGGGGTCGCCGCCGCTCGCCTGGCATTTCAATGCGACACCCGGACCCCGCCGGCGAGCGCTTATCGCAGCACCGACACCACCGGTGAGCACTCCAATGCAAAGCGTCGGCGAGCGCTCCATTGCAGTGCCGGAAGGGAGCTCCGGGAAGCGCTCCATTGCAGCTCCGAGACCGTTGATGAGCGCTCCATTGCAGGGCCGGAAGGGAGCTCCGGCGAGCTTCCATTGCAGCGCCGGTGAGCTCTCCATTGCAGCGTTGAAAGGGAGCTCCGGCGAGCCTTAATTGCAGAGCCGATGAGATCTCCATTTGCAGCGCCGGGAAGAAGCGTCGGCGAGCACTCCATTGCAGCGCCGAGAAGAAGCACCGGCACGCGCTCCATTGCAGGCAGGCAAGCATCGCAGAAGTCGCTGCCCACCGTCACAACAAGACATAGAAGCAAATTGTCGTCGTTGCTGCACAAACCACTGCCTGCCGCAGCCGCCGTCGCAGCCATGGTGGTGCTGTTGCAAAACACAGGGGTTGCAGGCGAGCCGGGGCACACCAGAACCTTGCAGCCGAGGTGGCCGGAGTTATCCCCCC